>NC_051403.1:502923-515423 GCF_015228065.2 Penaeus monodon | reverse complement strand
AGACAAAGAGAGAGAGAGAGAGAGAGAGAGGAGAGAGAGAGAGAGAGAGAGAGAGAGAGAGAGAGAGAGAGAGGAGAGAGAGAGAGACACACAGAAAGATAGAGAGATAGATAGACCGATAGAGAAAGAGATAAACAGACACATAGACAGATAGAAAGAGACATAGACAAACAGATATACTGAGAGACAAATAAACAAGTAGACATAAACACAAAGAAATAAGAGAGATAAGAGAGATGATAAAGGAAATTAACTAAAAATCTCTCAATTATCTCTCATCACATCTCTCGTGTTTCCTTCTTCTATCCTCTTATTACGTTTATCCCTCTCTTCCTTTCTCCCACCCTTCGTCTCCTGCTTCCCCTCCCCCCCCCCCTTTCACCTTAACCCCACCTGCACTCACGAAAATAAAGCTTAATTATAAAAAAAAAGTAAGAAAAATATTTTAAAAAGCTGGAAAAAATTAGAAAAAAAAATAAGTCGCATGATTTGCAGGTCGACTAAGGTCACCAGACGAGGTTCACTTACGTCCATTAGCGTCCAAGGTCACGTTTTTTTAAAGCTCCCCACTCCCCTTCCTTTCCCCCTCCCTCGTTCTCTTCCTGTCCCTCCCCTTCCCCCTCCCACTATCACTCCCCCTCCCCCTCCCCCTCCCACTATCCCTCCCCCTCCTCCTCCCCCTCCCACTATCACTCCCCTCCCCCTCCCCCTCCCACTCCCACTCCCACTCATCTCCACCTGACCGTCCCCCTTCCCCTCCTCTTCCCCTTCCCCTTCCCCCTCCCCCTACCCCCGTTGCGAATGACGTCACCAGCGAAGCGCAAGGAAGCAGTGAAGGCCGCATAACACCCCTCCTCCTCCTCACCCTCCCTCCCTCCCCCCCTCGCACCCCCCTTGCGAGTGACGTCATCGAGGGAGGTGCAACGAAGGCCGTATAACAGAGACTGCTTGGAAGGTCCGCCATTTTGGATTTTGGGGGAGGGGGGAGAGGGGAGATGAGGGGGGGAAGGGGGAGGGAGAGAGAGGTAGTGGGGAGGTGAAGAAAGAAGGAAGAAAGCAAGGAGATAGAGGATAAGGAGAGGGAGAGGATGAGGATGAATGGAGGGAGGGGAAGAGAGGGCGAGAAGAAAGGGAAGGAGAGTCAGAAAGAAAATAGAAAAGAAGTGCAGAGGCCGAGATGATGAAGCATGGGAAAAGAATAACTGACGAGAAGGGGAGAGGAGGAGGTAATAACACAAATCTTGATAAAAAAAAAAATAGAGGCGATCAAGAGAGGGAGAGAAAGAAGAGGAAAAAGAAGAGAGGGAAAAAGACAAAGAAGAGGGGGAGAGGAAGACGAGGATGAGATGGAGAGAAAGAGATAGGAAGACAAACGAATCGGAGGAGAGAGAGAGAAGGAGGGAAGAGAGAGGGGGCAGTAAATACAAATCAGACGAAGAAGAGAGAAGAACAGAGATAGAAGAGCTGGCGAAGAGATGAGAAGAGGTGCACACGAAAAGAAAACGAAAAAGAAAAAAGGAAGCATGCGAAGGAGAGACGAAGACAAAGGCGAAGACGAAGGCGAAGAAAAAAAGAATAATACGAAAGAAAGACAAAGAAAAAAGGGAAGAATTCGAAGAACGAGAGACGAAAACGAAGAAAAAAAAAATAATACGAAAGAGACGAGGAAAAAAAAGAATACGAAGAGGGAGAAACGAAGAAAGAAAAAAAATGAAGAATACGAAGAAGAGACGGAGAAAAAGCATAAAAACAAGAAAGAAGGAACGAAAAGACGGGGAAAGCAAGCAGACGCAGAAGAGGCAGAACAGCAGAAACAAGAGGAAGGCGATGGAGAGAAGAAGAAGCGACGGTCCTCTCGGTCGCGTCGGGCGGGATATGAAACGTCGCGTCTTACGGTCGGAGGAGGGAGGGGGGGGGGAGGGGGGGAGGGAGGGAGGGAGGGAGGGAGGGAGGGAGGGAGGGAGGGAGGGATGGAGGGAAGACGCCAGATTGTACTGCGGAGGGAGGGAGGGAGGGAGGGAGAGAGGGAGGGAGGGAGGGAGGGAGGGAGGGAGGGAGGAGGGGAAGGGAGGGAAGACGCCAGATTGTACTGCGGAGGGGAGGAGGGAGGGAGGGAGGGAGGGAGGGAGGGAAAGGGGGGGAGGGAGGGAGAGAGGAGGGAGGGAGGGAGGGAGGGAGGGAGGGAGGGAGGGAGAGAGGGAGGGAGAGAGGGAGGGAGGGAGGGAGGGAGAGGAGGGAGGGAGAGGAGGGAGGGAGGGAGGAGGGAGGGAGGAGGGGAAAGGGAGGAGGGAAGACGCCAGATTGTACTGCGGAGGGGAGGAGGGAGGGAGGGAGGGAGGGAGGGAGGGAGAGAGGGAGGGAGGGAGGGAGAGGAGGGAGGGAGGGAGGGAGGGGGGGAGGGGAAGGGAGGGAGGGAAAACGCCAGATTGTACTGCGGAGGGGAGGAGGGAGGGAGGGAGGGAGGGAGAGATTGTGTGCGTGTGCGTGTGCGTGTGCAACAGACAAGAGACTGAGACAATATCAGAGAAAAGATCCCGCACAGAGAGACAAACACTCAGATCCAATAATCTATCAATCCACCGATCTACTTCCCAGCCTCCCCCCCCCCCCCCTCCCCCGCCACGCCCCCCCCCCCCCGCCCACATGCGAATCGAGCCACCCACGCCCGCGGACCCTCCGTCTATAACGCATCACTTTCCCGGAGAGAAATGGCACTCTGACCCCTTTATCTTCCGCTCCTTATTTATCGGCTTTTCTCTCCTCTTCTTGTCTTGCGCCTTCTTAATTCTTCCCCGTTCTTCCGTTTCTCTTACGCTTCTGCTTCTCTCTCGTCTGTGTCTGTGTCTGTGTCTGTGTATTTCCTTCTCTCGTCTTTCTCGCCTCTCATCTCATCTCCTCTTTCCTTTACTCTTTCTACTCCTCCTTTTTCTCTGGCCTCTTTTGTCTTCTAATTCATTCATTCCTCATCCTGTCCCTCCATACTCCCACTCATCCTATTTCTTATCCCTTCCTTCTGTTCCCCGGGCAAAAAGAAAAAAAAGGGGGGGGGGGGGGGGGGAAAAAAAACCCCCCCCCCCCCCCCCCCCCTTTTTTCCCCCCCCCCCCCTTTTCCCCCCCCCCCCCCCCCCCCCCCTTTTTTTTTTTTTTTTTTTTTTAAACCCCCCTTTTTCCCCCCCTTTTTTTTTTTTTTTTTTTTTCCCTTTTCCCCCCCCCCCTTTTTCCCACCCCCCCTTTTTCCCTTTCCCTTTTTTCCCCCTTTTTTCCCCCCCTCCCCCCCTCCCCCCCACCCCCCCTCCCCCCCCCAATTTCCCTTCCCCCCTTTTCCCCCTTCTCCCCTTTTTCCTCCCCTTCCCCTTTTCCCCCTTCTCCTCCCCCCCCTTTTTCCCCCCCCCCCTCTGCCCCCTTTCTCTTCTTTCCTTTTTTTTATTTCCCCCTCCCCTTCTCTTTCTCCCCCTTTTTCCCTCTCCCCCCCTCCTTTTTCTTTTTCTTCGCTTTTTTTTTTTTCTTCCTTCCTCTCTTTCCCCCCTTCCCTTTCACCCTCTTCTATTTTTCTTCCACTCCCCCTTTCCCCCCTTTTTTCCCTTTTTTCCTTTTTTTTTTTTTTTTTTTCCCCCCAACTCTTTTTTTTTTTTTTTTTTTTGGTTTTTTTCCTTTTTTCGAATACTCTTTTTTATTAATTTTTTTTTTTTTTTCCCTTTTTTACCAGGGGTTTTTTTCCCTCTTTTTGGCCGTCTTTTTTTCCTTATTTTTTTTTTTTTTTTTGCTCTTTTTTTGGCTTTTCTTCTTTTTTTTTTTTTTTTTTCCCCTTTTTTTCTCACTCTTTCCCCTTTTCCCTTTCTTATTTTTTTTTCTTTTCTTTTTCGAAAAAACCCCCCCCCCCCCATTCCCATCCCCCCCCCCCTTGCCCCTTTTTTTTCCCTTTTTTCCCCCTCCCTCCCCCTCTTTTTTTTTTTTTTCCCCTTTTCCCCCCTTTCCTTTTTTTCCCTTTTCTTTTTTTTCCCTTTCCTTTTTTTTTTTTTTTTTTTTTTTTTTTTTCCCTCTTTCCAAAATTTTTTTCCCTCTTTTTTCTTTTTTCATTTCCTTTTTTTTTTCCCAACATATCCCCCTTTTCCCCTTTTCCCCTTTTTAAAAAAATTTTTATTTTTTCTTTTCCTTTTCCCCCCCCTTCCTTACCCCATCCCCTTCCCATCTTCCCTCTCTCTCCTCCCTTTTTTTTACCCTCTTCCTCCTCCCCTTTCCCCTCCTTTTCCTCTCCTCTTCCCCCTTTTCTCCCCCTCCCCTTTCCTCCTCCCTCCCTTCCCTCCCCTCTTCCTCCTCCCTCCCCCTTTTTCCCCCTCCTCCTCCTCCCCTTTCTTTCCTCCCTCACCTCCCCCCCCCCTTTTCCCTTTTCGCGGGGAGAAAAAAATTATTTTAAAAGACTGCAAGAAAAAGAAAAAAACCCCCCCAAAAAATTTATTCATTAAGCCCCCTTTTAAAAAAAAAAAGAAAAAGGAATCCTCAGAAAAAACGGAGAAAAAAAAAAAAAAAATCTTTTAAAAAAAAAAAAAAAAAAAAGTGCGATTGCGAGCCCATCCCTCGTTTCTATAACCTTGGCGCCCAAAAAACCCTTTAAAATTTTACGAAAGGGTCGGATTTTAAACTCCACTTGAAGTAAAGGGCCTGCTTTTTTGGGAAAGAATTAGGGTTTTAAAAAAAGGGTTTTTTTGGTTTTTTTTTTAAAAAAATCAGTTTTAAAAAAAATACGCACTTCCTTTTTAAAGAGGGAAAATTGTAAAATAGAAAAAAAAGGGAAAAAAAAAAAAAAAAAAAAAAAAAAAAAAAAAAAAAAAAAAAAAATTTATAAATTTTTATATAGTAATGTTAAAAAATTAAAAAATAAAAATAATGATGAGAGTGATGAAAAAAAAAAAAAAAAAAAAAATTTAAAAAAATAAAAGGGGGGTTTTTTTGGGTTGTTTTTAGGTTTTTTAGTTTTTGATACCCTTTTTTTTTTGTTTTTCCCCCTTCCCCTTTTTTTCCCCCCCCCCCCTTCCCCCTTTCCCTTCCCTTTCCTTCCTCTTTCTCTTTTCTTTTCTCTCCTCTTTTTTCCCCTTTTTTTCTTTCTTTCTTTTTCTCTCTCTTTTTCTTTCCCTTCCCCCCCTCTCCCCCTCCCCCTTCTCTCTCTTTCCTCTCCTTCCTCTCTCTCTCTCTTCTCTCTCTCCTCTCCCTCTTCTTTCCCCTTTTCTCTCCCTCCCCCTCTCCCCTCCCTCTCCTCTCCCTCTCCTCCTTTCTTTTCCCCCCTTTTTCCTTAAAAAAAAAAATTTTCCCCCAAAAAACGTTTTCCCCCCCCCCCCCCTTTCCCCCTCAAAAAAAAAACAAAAAAAAATTTAAAAAAGGGACCCGGGGGGGGGGGGGGGAAACTGGGGGGGGGTGGGTTTGGGGGAGGGATGGGGATTGGGGGGGGGGGAAAGGGAGGGAGGGAGGGGGTTGGGGGGAGGGGGGGGGAGATGGATGAGTATGTTGATGTGATGGGGGGGGGGGAGGGGGAGGGGAGGGGAGGGGGGGAGGGGGTGGAGAGGGGGAGGGGGGAGGGGGGGGGGGCGGAGGGGAGGAGGAGGAAAGGGGGGGGAAAAGGGAGGGGGGGAGGGGGGAAGGGGGAGAGGAGGGGGAGGGGAGGGGGGGGGGGGAAGGGGAGGAGGAGGAGGGGGGGAAAGGGGGGGGGAGGGGGGGGGGGGGAGGGGGGGGGAAAAAAAAAAGAAAAAAAAAGAAAAACAAAAAAAAAAAAAAAAAAAAAAAAAAAAAAAAAAAAAGGGAAAAAGGGAGAAGAAAAATTTTTACCCCCCCCCCCCAAAAAAAAAAAGGAAGGGGAGGAAAAAAGGAAAAAAAGAAAAAAAAAAGGGGAGAAGGGTGAAGGGAGGGGGGGGGGAGAGGGGAGCAGGAAACGGGGGGGAGGGGGAAAGGGGGGGGGGGGGGCGGCGGGGGGGGGGGGGGGGGGAGAAAGGGGGGGAGGGGGGGGAAAGGGGAGGGGGGTGGGGGGGAGGGGGGGGGGGAAGGGGAGGAGGGGGGGGGGGAAAAGGAAAGGAGGGGAAAAAAAGGAAGGAAAAAGAAGGGAAAGAAAAAAGAAAAAAAAAGGCCCAAATTGAGGGAACCCATGATGACCCCTTTTACCCCAATTTTCCCCCCCAACCCCCCCCCCCCAAAAAAAAAAAAAAAACCCCCCAATAATTTTTGCCCCAAAACAGGGGGGGGAAAAAAAAAGGGGGGGGGGGGGGGGGGGGGTTAAACCTTCTCAAAAGGGGGGGGAAAAAAGGGGGCAGGGGAGGAAGCGGGGGGGCGAGTGGGGATCCCGGGGGGGGGGGGGGGGGGGAAAAGGGGAAAGCGAGGAGTTTTCCCCCCTGCGTGCCAACCAAACCGGGAAAGGGTCCCCGGGGAAATAAAGAGGGAGGGGGGAGGGGGGAGGGGGTTGAGAGGAGGGGGAAGATGGTGATGAGGGGGAGGGGGAAGGTGTAGAGGGGAGGAAGGGGAAGATAGTGATAAGGAGGAGGGGGAAGATGGTGATGAGTTGGAGGGGGAAGGAGTGGAGAGGGGAAGAGGAGGGGGAAGGTGAGGAGAGGGAGGTGATGAAAGGGAGCTGGGGAGATAGAGAAAACGGCGAGAGGAAGTGGAGAGGGAAAGAGAGAGAAAGGATGGAAGGAACTGGAAATGGGAGAAATCAAGAAAGGAAGGGAAAGGAAAGAGGGGAAAGGAAAGAGAGGGGATGAGGGGTTTAAGAAAAGAGGGGGGGGTGAGGGTGACAGAGGAAGGAGAGGAGAATAAAGGTGGGGGAGGAGAAGGGAAAAGGAAAGAAGGAAACTGGAGACACACGAAAGGTAAAAATAAAAAAAATCCAAAGAAAGAGAAACATAAACAGACCGTAAAAACACGAAGAAGATAAACACTCGCAAACAAGACAAAACACAAAGCAAAAACAAAAGCACAAACAAACCCCTACCGTTCTCCTCACCCCCTCCCCACCCCAACCCCTCACCCCCTCCCCTCTCCCAACCCCCAACCGCCTCCCTCAACACCCCCTCCCCTCTCCCAACCCCTCTCCCCCTCCCCCAAACTCCCTCCCCTCTCCCACCCCCAACCCCTCTCCCTCTCCCCCACCCCCAACCCCCAACCCCCCCCCCCAACCCTCCTCCTCCATCAACCGAAAGCAAAAAGCGTAAAGAGATAAGAGGAAAGGCCACTTTCCCCTCGCGAATTTTCCCCTCGCGGAGACAGGTGGCGGCGGGAGAGAGGGAAGGAGGAAGAAAGGGAGGAGGCGAGAGGAAAGAGGGAGAGAGGGAAGGAGGAAGAAAGGGAGGAGAGAGGGAGAGAGGGAAGGGGGAAGAAAGGGAGGAGGAGAGAGGAGAGAGGGAGAGAGGAAGGAGGAAGAAAGGGAGGGGGGAGAGAGGGGGAGAGGGAGAGAGGGAAGGAGGAAGAAAGGGAGGAGGAGAGAGAGAGAGGGAGGAGGGAAGGAAGAAGAAAGGGAGGAGAGAGGGAGAGAGGGAAGGTGGAAGAAAGGGTGGAGAGAGGGGGAGAGGGAAGGAGGAAGAAAGGGGGAGGAGAGAGGGGAGAGGGAGAGAGGGAAGGAGGAAGAAAGGGAGGAGGAGAGAGGAGAGAGGGGGGGAGGGAAGGGGGGGAAAGGGGAAGGAAAAGAAGGGGGGGGGGGAAGGAAAAGGGGAAGGGGAAAGGGAAAAAAAGAAAGGAGGGGGGGAAAGGGGGGGAAGAAAGGGGAGGAGGGAGGGAAAAGAGGGGGGAAGAGGAGGAAAAGGGGGAAAGGGAGGAGAGAGGGAGAGGGGAAAGGGGAAAAAGGAGGAGGGGAGGAAAGGGAGAGAGGGAAGGGGGGGGGATAAAGGGATGAGGGAGAAGAAGAGAGGAACATGGAGGGAGGGAGGAGGAGAAGAGGAGGAGGAGGAGGAGAAGGTGAAGGGGAGAAGGAGAAGGAGAAGGAGAAGGAGAAGGAGAGGGAGAGGCACAGGGAAAAGGAGAAGGAGAAGAAGGGAAAGAAGGAGGAGAAGATGGAGAGGGAGAGAAAGCGATACAGAAAAGAAAAAAAAAAAAAAAAAAAAACAGCGAGAGCTTGGGTTGGAGAAATCGCCACAAAAGACGAGGAAAATAATGACTTGTGCGTGAAATACAGAATACGATGCAGCGTAGGTAAAAAAAAAAAAAAAAAAAAAAAAAAAATATATATTTTATATATAATATATTAATATATTTTATATTTATATTTATAGTGTATATATGTATATATTTGTATACATATATATATGTATACATATATATGTATATATACATATATATGTATACATATATATATGTATACATGTATATATGTATATATATGTATACATATATTAAAATGGTATATATGTATAATTAGTATATGTATACATATATATACATATATGTGTACATATATGTGTACATATATATTATATATATATATATATATATAAATATATATATATATAATTTATATATATATATATGCATCCTACAATTTCAACAACTGCAATTCTCGAGAAGACATGGATGCATAAAGCGGAAATTAAAAATAGGTTGGCCTAGCAGGTGTGGAATACAAGGGACAGGTCCAGTGGCTTAGTCTGGCAACTGTCTATGCTAATGGTAACAGTATTATTGGTAGCAATAGTAGTAGCAGCAGCAGTAGCAGTAGCAGTAGTAGTAGTAGTTGTAGTAGTAGTAGCAGTAGTTGTAGTAGTTGTAGTAGTTGTAGTAGTTGTAGTAGTAGTAGTAGTAGTAGTAGTAGTAGTTGTAGTTGTAGTAGTAGTAGTAGTAACAGTATTTGCAATTTTGTTGTTGTTGTTGTAATAGTTGTGATAGTTTGAAGTTTGTGTGTCCTACACCAGTACTAGTCCTAGTAGCAAGCAGTACTAGGAGTAGCAAGACAACAGTAACGGCGATGACACAGCAAAACGAACAAGAAACACCTACAACGAGGACCGTCACCCAGCTGCGGACCCAGCCCCTGTGACGCAGAGATCAGCAACGCCGTCACGCGCCTCCACTGTGACGAGAACAATGGGAAATCACGGCAGGGGCAAGGAATGTGATAACGCTACTGTTGTGTCGGGTTTCGCCTCGGAAAAGGTCGGGGAAAGAAGTCTGGCGCATTTACAAGGGCTCTGCGACAGGCGTACACTTGGGTCTACCTGGGCCTTGCTTGGACATTCATGTTCTTCCATGCACACGCACTTGTATTCGTATATGCAAACACAAATACAGACACATGCACATACACATACACACAAAACATACACGCAAGACAAAAACACGAACGAACGTGTGTGCGTGTGATATAAATACAAATATAAATATAAACATAAATATAAACATAAACGTAAACATAAGCGCGCGCGCGCGCACACACACACACACACAAACACACACACACACACACACACACACACACACAACGCACACGCACACGCAAAACACCACACACACGCACACACACACACACACACACCCCACACATTAATGTATGTGTGTGTGTGTGTGTTGGGGGTTTTATATATATATATATATATATTTATATATATATATATATATATATATATATATAAATGTACAAATTTACATATGTATGTATGTATGTATATACTTATATATATTTAAGCCAACCAACGACGACTAATCAAGCAAGGAAAACCCAGAAGCAAACAAAAGACCAAAAATGAACATTTGGGAAACGAAAAGTCATTTAGTCTTCTGCGCAACTGACTTCACAAAACGCGTCGCTCGAGAATAAAACCATTTCTTTAAGAATTTCGCTCTCCGCTGATCTAATCGTTTCCAGATCCATCTGCAATCGAACTCGCCAAAAGCCTTTGTCAATTTCCCACCAAATGAGTGTGAAAGACGGAGATGAAATTATTTAAAAACCGAAAGCTAAAACCTGCCAAGCGTGTCAATAAAAATAAATTGCATGCCACTTTCCCAACCTCAATGCAACATTACCACTCTTCTCTTTGCAATGATACACGCATCATTCAACAATAATCCCTTTCAATTAATACAAAATACGAACCAAAAAAAAAAACTTTACAAATACATAAAGCTAAAACAAAACTACAAAAAAGACAAAAAAAAATGCAACAAATAAACACGAAAAAGGCGACATAATAGATAAAAATAAATCAATAGAGAAGCAAAACTTATTCCCTTTTACGTTTCCATCTAAATCCCGATTAATTCGAGTCATTAATCAGTCCAATCAACTAGATCCGCACACTTCAAAAAAGGAAGAAAATCACATTGCAAAAAAAAAAAACAGAAATAAAACCATCATGAGAAAATGGCATTAACAAGAAATGATGACACAGAAAGAGACAAATATTTACCATTAATAAAAGAAAGTGATCGTCAATATGAAAAAAAAATTACCCCAATAAGAGAAAACGATATTAAAAGAAAAACTGAAACCAAAAAAGAAAACAAATATATATCAATAAGAAAAGACGATACCAAAAAAGAAAAGAAAAATATATCAATAAGAGTTTGCATCCCAGACCACATTAAGGGGATGAACGGGAACGCGGACTGAAGGAACCTGCCACGCCTATGAGCATCTTGCAAATGCAGTTTCTTCCCTGCATAAGCTAAGTAAATCACTGTTTGTGGTGGCGGGGGGGGGGGGGGTCATGAGGGTGGTTATGGTGGCGATCAATGTGAAGATAAGATGGAGGTGGTGGTGGAGGTGGAGGTGGAGATGGTGGTGGTGGTGGTGGTGGAGATGGAGATGGAGATGGAGATGGAGATGGTGATGGTGATGGTGATGGTGATGGTGAGGTGATGGTGATGGTGTGGTGATGGTGATGGTGATGGTGATGGTGATGGGTGGTATGGTGGTGGTGTAGGAAGTGATAGTGATGGTGATGGTGATGGTGATGGAGATGGAGATGGAGATGGAGATGGAGATGGAGATGGAGATGGAGATGATGATGATGATGATGAGATGATGTTCATAACGACGACGACGACGAATAAACAACAATAAAAAAATAAAAAAAGAATAATAACAACACCAACCACAACAACAACAGCACCAACAACAAAAACCACCACCCAACCCCACCGCCACCACCAAAAGGCCAAAGGAAAATCCCCGTCCGAGGTCACGGCGCGGGCATCCGGCGTGACCTCATTAGCACCCAAATTACAGATGAAAGATAGCGGTGACCCGGTCATTACAGTCACGTGACTTGTCTCCCGCCCTCATCAGAATATCCTTTTTCATTGTTTTTTTTCTCAGCAGTTTTCATTTTCATTTTTTTTTCTCCAGTTTTTCATGAAAATAACCTTCTGGCGTTTCCTTGTCATCCCATTTTATTAGATTGAAAATATATGCTGTTTATTTTGATCTTTAACTGGTATAATCATCCGCATCTCTATAATTACTGACAACTATTATTACTCTTCTTGTAGATAGATAGATAGATAGATAGATAGATAGATAGATAGATGGATAGATTAGATAGATAGGGAAAGGGAAAGGGAGAGGGGGAGAGAGGAGAGAGGAGAGAGGAGATAGAGAGAGAGAAAGTGAGGAGAGAGGAGAGGAGAGAGAGAGGAGGAGAGGAGAGGAGAGAGAGAGAGAGAAGAGAGGAGAAAGAGAGAAAGAGAAAGAGAGAGAGAAAGAGAGAGAGAAAGAGAAAGAGAAAGAGAAAAGAAAGAGAAAAGAAAGAAAGAGAAAGAGAAAAAAAGAGAAAGAGAAAGAGCGAGAAACAAAAAGGCAAGAGAGAAAAATAACAATATGAAGAACACGAACACAATGTATGCAAGAACGACAACAACAAACAATAATAAAAAACAACAACAATAATAACACTAATGACTACTTTACGATATTAGAAATCGCACAAGATGGCGCGAAAGTGCGGAGTGAACGCGAGTCAAGCATTGTGGAAAAGGAAAAAAAAAATCCAGGAAAATGGCTTTCACCTTTGAGAAATCTTTTAAAAGGAGCGAAAAGAAAAGGGAAGACAAGAACAGAATAAAAGAAGAAGAGAGATTAAAAAATAATAAAGAAGAGAAAAAAAATAAAATAAAGGAAAAAAAAAAAGATAAAACAAACAAACTAACAGCCACCTATACCCCCCCCCTGCCCTGCACGATGCTTACCACCCCCCCCGTCGTGTTGACCTAGCGCTAACTGTCTCGCTAAATCCAAGCCATGATTCGTCCACTGCAAATATTGCAAGAAAAGGATCGAGTCCATTGCAACATCGTGGGGGATAAAGGCACAGTTTGATAAAAGGGGAAATACACACACACATCACTAACAACAACAACAACAACAACAACAACAACAACAACAATACAACTGACATTCGTAATTCTTATGGTTTTGAAAATATAAATAAAAAAAACGTTGTGCGATAAGGGATATCCTTATCAGCAGTCCGCCATTCACACAGGCCTTTCAACCTGTTCTTGATAAAGGTCTCTCGCTTTGCAACATCCGTCGC
>NC_051403.1:487923-490423 GCF_015228065.2 Penaeus monodon | reverse complement strand
ATCCGGGTTGATACGTAGACCTACACGAACAGAGGTCGGGGGAATATCCACTTAAATCCGGAACTGAAACGTGCACAACTTGGCTATCCGAATTTCTTCGTGCCAATCCTGTATCACACGCGAACGCAGATACGTGTTCGAATCCGTGGATTTGTGAATTACATCAAGCGCGAAATATCCGCGTGAATCCGGTATGCAGCTTACACGAACGTATTGTATACCTAGAGACGACTCCGGACAGACGAAATTCGCAACGGCAGAAGATCGTGTAATATTAGGATTATCAAATTGCAATTAATCGCCGTGATGAGCAAATTAATGCGGGAGACGCGAGTAATCAAATTCATTATAGTGAGTGTAATCAAATTCATTATAGTCATTGACTCTAATTACATGGGAAGAGAGAATTGATATATGCACAAAATAAACAATGTGAATAATAGAAAAATGAAGGGATGATGATGATGACTATAGTAATAATAATAGTAACAACAATAATGACAATAAGAATTACAAAATAATAATCAAAATAATAATAACAACAACAACAACAATAATAACAATAACAATGACAACAACAACAATAACAATGATAATATTAACGATAATAATAATGAAAACGTTAATAATAAAGATGATGATAATTATAATAACGATAATGATTAAGAACAAGAGAATAACTACAATCACAAAAAAACAATCACACCAATATCAGCTAAAACAACCGAAACAACAACCGAAACAACAACAACAACAACAACAACAACAACGTAATGAAAAACACCGACGCATTAAACACCAAAACAACACCGGAAAGGCACAGTGCCAACTATCACGTTTTCTATGCCATTCACCTAAAGGGTTATAGAAGAGGCCAAAACTAAAAAAAAAAAAAAAAAACATAACCCTCACGAATACACAGCAATAACTCTTTGGAAAAAATATGTTAATCTTAATGATTATACGCCGGAAATTGGGCCCACACAACGCGAAGGAAAATTGCACGAATAAAATATGCAACATGCTCATTTGAGTTTTGCAATTCCACGATTTTTTTTTTATTATGATTGTCTTTCTCGTCTTTTTCATATATTTTAAAATATAATCAAATTAAGCGGTACGATACATTTAGCAGAGATAATATGAATATAATGGCATAGTCATCTTTCTTTTCACTACATTGTTAAGGCAGTTAAATGACATCGAATGATTAAAAAAAAATAATAATATACACAATGACAACATAAATACCATTTTGTGATTTTATACAAATTCCATCAATTCAATTTTCTTCTTTAATTACGAAATGAAAGACGGAGACAATAGAAGAAAACGCGGTGATTTTTTTTCTCCTTTTCTTCAACAGAGAGAGAGACAGAGAGAGAGAGAAGAGAGAGAGAGAGAGAGAGAGAGAGAGAGAGAGAGAGAGAGAGAGAGAGAGAGAGAGAGGAGAGAGAGAGAGATAGGAGAGAGAGAGAGAGAGAGAGAGAGAGAGAGAGAGGAAGAGAGAGAGAGAGAGAGAGACAGAGAGACAGAGAGACAGAGAGACAGAGAGACAGAGAGACAGAGAGACAGACAGACAGACAGACAGACAGACAGAGAGAAACAGAGAGAGCAATGCACAAACACAAACCAAAGAATGTATCTGCCGTCTTTCGAGAAAGCAATGCATTTATAAGATAATGAAAAGGGTAGAGATAAGAGGGAAACACCGAAGGAGAGAGAGCATGGGGAGAGGACACAGAACGGCGAGAAAAACGGAGAAAAGGAGAAAGAAAATAACAGTGAGACAAGACATGGCATATACAAGAGCAGAGTAAAATAAAGCAGAACAGGGAGGAAAGGAGAGGAAAGACGAGAAGAGAAGAGAAGAGAGGAGAGGAGAGGAGAGGAGAGGAGAGGAGAGGAGAGGAGAGGAGAGGAGAGGAGAGGAGAGGAGAGGAGAGGAGAGAAGAGAAGAGAAGAGAAGAGAAGAGAAGAGAAGAGAAGAGTGGAGAAGACAAGACAAGACAAGACAAGAGAAAAGGAGAGAAAAGAAGAGGAGAGGAGAGGAAAGAAAAGAGAAAACACGAGCAGACTGAAAAGAAGAGGAAAAAGAAATGAAAAGAGAGACGAGCAGGCGAGAGAAGACTTCACCCTTAAAGCCTCGCACCGAAGGCTCAATTTCCCTTCTCATCGATCGGCCAGAGAAAATGGGGAATTCGGGGGGGGGGAGGCTGGGAGCGAAGGTTTCCGCAAGTTTATAAATATACGTCTCGAGTTCTTGCGTGGGAGGACCTTTCAATGCATGCACACACACATCCACATACACATACACTTACACACGCCCACACACATATCCATACACACGCATATACACACACATACACATATACTTTACACGCATATACACACAAACTTACACACACACATACTGTACACAAACACATACCCTTACACACACAAACACATGCATACACTTACACGCAAAAGAAAAAAACTGCCATACAACTACACACAC
>NC_051403.1:480423-482923 GCF_015228065.2 Penaeus monodon | reverse complement strand
GAGGAGGAGGAGGAAGCAGAGGAGGAGGAGGGGGCGGGAGGAGGAGGAGGAGGAGGAGGAGGAGGAGGAGAAGGAGGAGGAGGAGAGGAGGAGGAGGAGGAGGAGGAGGAGGAGGGGAGGAGAGAGGAGGAGAGGAGGAGGGAGAGGAGGAGGAGGAGGAGGAGGAGGAGGAGGAGGAGGAGGAGGAGGAGGAGGAAGCAGAGGAGGAGGAGGAGCCCTTGGAACGTCTTGGGGTCACAAGGAGAGAGGGGGATGTTTTGCGATCTGTTTCGGGTGGGGGGGGGCCCGAGCATAAGTTCGGCCGGCCGCATGGTATTAAACTGCGCTACACACACACATAAAACCACATACGCAGAACATCCCCCACAATTTAACAAATCAGCATCAAAGCAAGCAATCAAGCAAATAATCAAACAAACACCACAAAATACACTCAAACAACAAAACAAACACCACAAAATACAATCAAACACAAAATAACCAAACAGACAAACAAACAAACAAAACACAAACACAAATCACAAAACACAAACACAAAATACACAAACACACAAACACACAAACAAACAACACAAACAACATAAACAGCACATTACAACCCAAACCCGCTCGCACCTGAACGGGGGGCGTGTGCCTACAACCCATTCATTCGTCCCAAACGCACTCAGACGCGCAGGGAACGCAGCTGAGTCGCCCGCAAGTCCTACAAGCGTCCTATCAAACGAAAAGAAAAACAAAACAAAAAAAAACAATCCACGTGTACAAGCTCAGCCAGCCACAAATGCGAGCACACCTGTTCTGGGAAAAGAACTTGTGTAATGTGAACACCTGTTTTCGTACGGGTGATATCATGGCTGAAAATGGGTGAGCCAGACGATCCTGTTCACCGTCACACTAAATGACTTTAAAAATCGTTCAATTTTGTTATCTTTAGGGCAATATTTCCCTCAACAGAGGAATTTCATGATACGGCGATTCATTATACATGTTTTTATTTTTATTTTTTTGCTCTCACATTTATTTTATTTTTGTTTATTCTCTCTTTCCTTTTTTCTTGCTCACTGCCTTTCTTTTTCCCTCTCCCTCTCCCTCTCCCTCACCCTCGCTCTCTCCCTCATCCTTACCCTCACCGTCACCCTCTCCCTCTCCTCCCTCACCCTCGCTTTCTCCCTCTCACAGAAAACGCTAAAAAAAATTTCCAAACAATAAAAAGGCACAGACCGCTACAAAACACAATGCCCCGAAACGCTACATTTGCGGGTCGACCTTCTTTAAGTTTAACAAAGGAAAAAAAAAGTTGTTAAAATTTTTACCTGCATGATGAATATTGTATGTTAGACATTTCAAACAGTTTACTGCACAGGACGATAGGACAATCTTATTCTCTCTCTCTCTCTCTCTCTCTCTCTCTCTCTCTCTCTCTCTCTCTCTCTCTCTCTCTCTCTCTCTCTCTCTCTCTCTCTCTCTCTCTTCACCTCCTCCCTCGTCCATTCCCAAACCCCACCCCTCCTAACCCCTCTCACTCCCTCCCACACACCCCTACTCCCTCCCTCACCCTACCTCAATCTGTACCATAAAATAGACAGGAGGACGACAGCCCTTGAGGTCAGCGCGCCGCCCGATGATTGTCTGTCTTATCTCTCTCGTCCAGTGACAGTCGTGAGCTTCTTGATAAGCGTTATCACCTACCGTATCGTTGGCCCGCGTCGTCTAGCAGACAGATCTCTTGTAAGATTTTGTTAAGTATGATTGGGTGAAAATATATAATTCACTTATCTGTGTATTTATCATTATTATCAATTTATATTATTTATAATTTCGTTTTTCAAGTCCGTTTTAATAAGTGCACCGTCGATTTTTTTCTTTTTTTGAACGAGCGCAACGTCGTTAGTATCAGCTGATTTGCATCTCAATATATTTTATCTTATCGTCAAATCGTTCGTTTGCCTTTGGCTCAAAACCATCGTTTAACTGACAGGCTTACTTATTCATTCCTCATTTCATCTTTGCATCTACTTATTCTGTCTCTGTTCACATCTAAAGACAAATGTACATTATATTTCTCCTCCTTTACGACATATGACCCAACGTCTTGGCCACGTCTACTGGTGCGCGGATGTATATGTATATCTATACGGGTTTATATTCTAAATATAAACATATACATATTCATGCAACTTTAATTTTAGTTAGCCTGCTACTGTATATAGATAAGATAAGGATGTGCCAGAGATGGAGGGCATGCGCATAGATAAACACAGGTATGACAACAAGATAGACTCGGACATTAAAAATATAGATGTACGTTAGACAATAATCTTGACAACACCACCCAAACAACGCTCTCCAGGAAACGCATCACCAAGTCACAACCCCCACGCTCAACCTCCTAGCACCCACCCCCACCCCCCGGCCCTCGTTACACACCCCTCCCTCACCCCCCAGGCCCTCACTAGACACCCCTCCCTCACCCCCCCCCCCGCAGAGAGCCCGTCGCCGC
>NC_051403.1:467923-472923 GCF_015228065.2 Penaeus monodon | reverse complement strand
GCGTGTGAATGTGTGAATGAGAGAAAGGGAGAGAAGGTGAGGGAGAGGGAGATGGAAGGAGGGAGGGAAAGAGAAGGAGAGAGAGAGGGAAAGAGAAGGAGAGAGAGAGGGAAAGAGAAGGAGAGAGAAGAGGGAAGGAGGGAGGGAGGGAGGGAGGAGGGAGGGAGGGAGGGAGGGAGGGAGGGAGGGAGGGAGGAAGGGAGGGAGAGGGAGAGGGAGAGGGGGAAGGGGAGGGAAAGAAAGAGAAAAAGAGAAAGAAAAGAAAGAGAAAGAGAAAGAGAAGAGAGAGAGAGAGAGAGAGAGAGAGAGAGAGAGAGAGAGAAATAGGCCTACACACTATCCCCATCACTATATTCACCATCACCACTAAGCTGACGTGGGTGTGGGCGGAGCTACTATAGTGAGAAGGCAGGAAGGGCGGAGGGAGTGTGGATAATGTGGATAACAAAGGATGTGCGAGAGAAAGAGAAAAAAGAAAGGAGAAAGGAGAAAGAGAAAGAGAAAAAGAAAAAAAGGCAAAGATAAAGATATAGATACCTTTTGGAGAGGGAGAGTGATAGGGATAGGGTAGGGGTAGGGAGAGGGAGGAGAGGGAGAAGGAGAGGGAGGAGAAGGAGAATGAGAGGGAGGAGAAAGAGGAGAAGGAGGAGGAGAGGGAGAAGGAGACGGAGAAGGAGACGGAGAAGGAGAGGAGAAGGAGGAGAAGGAGAAGGAGAAGGAGAAGGAGAAGGAGAAGGAGAAGGAGAAGGAGAAGGAGAAGGAGAAGGAGAAGAAGGAGAAGGAGAGGGAGAGGAAGAGAAGGAGAGGGGTGGGGGGAAGTAATACATGTACCGTTACAAAATAAATACGTGACATGATCAGCAGTATTTATCTCGGACTTACTCATTACCATAAGATAAGCAGTAAGTACGGCACTTGCCTGATATATCGATCATCTGCAAAATTCTCCCCGCACCCTCAAAAAAAAAAATAAAAATAAAATAAATAATAATAATAATAAAATAAATAAATAAACTACAGTAAATGAGGGCAGAATGGGTTGTTCAGTCTAATTGCCCGAAAATATGTTTGATGTTTTGCTAGTTTCCTCTATAGCATAAACATCGCAATGTTCACGTTACTGCGCAACGATCACGTGGATGTAGCGTATTAATGTGAACACATCGATGTTTATGTTTTCAAAATAACAAAATATTTACCCCCATTTCCAGGCAATTGGTCTGAGGACGCCTTTGGACGCGCCTGTCCCCAAATAAAACTTGCGCTATAAGGTTATCTTCTCTTCTTCTTCGTCTTCTTCCTCTATTTTCTCCCACTTCCTCTTCCTCTTCAGTTTTTCTTCTCCCTTTCTTCCTCGGCCATTTCCTCTAACCCCCTCTTCTCCCTCCCTCTCTTGCTCCTTCATTTCTCTTTTCCTTTTCTTCTTTACTACGCTGGGGCAAAATGATGATATTCTTATAGAGGACAAAAGTAATCTGCAGACACGAACGAAAACGCCACAAATAAAGGAAAAAGATCGCGGAAAGCGCTGCTCACAGCCAAAGGCCCCTCTGTGCGCCCGAGTTCAGCTCTGTCTTGCCGCGCACGCCGAGATGAAGACCATGTTTCCTGGGGGGGGGGGGGGGGAAGAGCCCCCGTCAACCTCCCCTCGGGCAGTGCTCGAAGGGCTCGCCCCGTCACGCCAACTTCGATCGTTTGTTTAATTTTGTGAGTGTAAAGAATTACCCTTCCTCCTCCTCCTCCTCCTGACTCCCGCCCTTGAACTGGCTCCGTCCGAAATAATACTGTCATTTTCTCACGCAAGACATACGTGCATAGGGTGAGCGTGACTAATGCAATTAAATATTGGGCAAAGATAGAATTATAGTACCATTTGCTGTCGACATCGTTATCATCACCACCGCCACCATCAACAACCAGCATCGCTTTCACCATTACCGCCATCATCACCATCATTGTCACCATCACCATCGGTGCCATACCATCATCACTATTACCACCACCACCGCATTAGCAAGGTCTTGGTGGGGTTATGCCGAGTGCAAGAGAACCTAAAATCATCAAAAGGTATTTATTACCGAGAGAGACGCACTCTTCACAGAGACGGAACCCCCAAAACCAGATTTTTAAACGTTTCCTCTACCCAATGCTTAATTCACACATACCTAATCATTGGGTATGATGCGAACCCAAACATAAAACCTTTCCTAACTCCTATTTATTCCGTAAATAGTGAGGGGGGGGAGGGCAAGTTCCTCTGTACCCCCCTGTTTTATTAGCATTTATAAAAACCAGACTTATACAAAGAGCGACATTAAGAACTTTGGCTGCAGCGGATATTTTTGCGCCATTTCGCGGTAAATATGAGACCGCAGCCGATTTGCCTATATTGCTTCTTACTCTATTTTTTACGCTCTACAAGAAGGCAGAGTCCATTCTTCTCCATCTCCGTGCGTCGCTCTCGGTAGCATTAACCAAAACTTGCTTTGGTCCTTCGGTAGCGTAGTGTCAAGCGATCACTGCGGTCTCTGGGTCATCAGCGCTTCGGCAGTCTCGAAAACTACTTTTTCTCTAGCAAAACTGACCTTGGACCGATTTCTCGTTCGCTAGTAACGCGCTAGGAAGGCCTAAAAGCTCTCTGGTGCCATGAATATACGAGGCGGTGGTTTGTTGGCCTTTGTGGAAGCGTGTGGATGCGCGGGTTTTGCAGATATTTAGCCTTAATTGCGAATTCAAGATTCTATCAAAGGTCCCTGGGTACGCAGACCGCATTCTCACCATCAATGATAAAGATCATTAAAAAAAAAAAAATGCAAACATCACATCTTACCTTCCATTATTTGTATAATCCTCTTCCTTATCCTTAATTTACGATACATTTGGAGAGCAATCACAAAGTAGCTTTCTTCGTTAATCCAAAAATTATCGCATACTTTTCTTCTTCTTTTTTTAGTTATATGAAAGCAAACGAAACGCCCCTCTGTCACTGTGTTGTCACCACGCTATGAAAAAACAAAAACAATGAAGGCGACAAAAATTCGCTTCAACTGCTTCACTCCGCTGCTTCGTTTCGGCGCTCATTGTCCTTTCTGACAAAATAAAAAAAAAAAAAAAAATTGTGATGTGCAATACGGATTCGGATATTTTCATCATGAGAATAGTATCGATATATTTATTAAATATTCTTAAATTTATATCTGATGCATTTCATCTCATACCAATCGATATTTTTCAGATTTTTCGAAGGAAATGGGGTTGAGAATCATAGCTATCAGTAAATCAGAACACGGATAATAATTGTGCGAATAAGGAATAAAGAAGGAAAAGAAGAGGAGGAAGAAAGGATTAGAGATGAAGAAAGAAGGAGGAGGAGGAGGAGGAGGTGGAGTTGAAGGTTTAAGTGGAGGCGGAGGAAGAGGAAGATGATGATGATGATGATGATGATGATGATGAGGAGGAGGAGGAGGAAGGGACGAGAAAACAAAACAGAAGGTGAAATGAAGAAAGAATAAAAGGAAGCGAAAGAAAAAAAAACAGGGAGATGAGGGAGGAAGGAAAAAAAGGGGGGGGGGATGAAGTAATAACAGGTGGGGAAACAATATTTAAGAAAAGGAAGAGGGAAAAGCGATAGAAGAAGCGAAACAAGAATTGAGAAAGAGAAATGAAGACGTAGAAGGAAGAGAAACGATAATGAAGAAAGACACGAAGAGACGCACGGAAGAGAAAAGAACGAAAACGAAGAGGAGAAAGAGATAAGAAAATGGAGGAGGAGGAGGAGGAGGAGGAGGTGGAGGAGGAGTAGGAGAGGGAGGAGAGGAGGAAGAGGTGGAGGAGAAGGAGGAGGTAGAGGAGGAAGAGGAAGAAGAGAAAGAAGAAGAGGAAGGAGGATGAGGAAGTGGAAGGAAGAGGAGAAGAAAAAAAGAAGAAAATAAAAAGAAAGAGAATCTGAAACGAAAAAAAAAAAAGATTTCGAGAGAAAAAAATAATAATAAAATGATAAAAAAGTAGAGTAAACAGTGGAAAAAAAAGTTTTCGTCTTGTTTTCCCCAAAACAAAATTGTCCAGGAAGCAAATGTGCTTTTAAAAGTGTTTTTACAAAGGATCCTTTATATGTCTTTGTGATGAAAGTTTGGCCGCTGGGAGATTACGTGGGCCACTGTCTTTGTTTGTTTATGTCAATCTTTGTTTGCTTGCTTCCTTGCGTTGAAGGTCTTTTGTTCATTTCATCTTGTTTTTTTTTTTTTTTTTTTTTTTTTTTTTTGCTATTTTTGTTATGCCTGACTTATCTTTTTTCTTGTTTTTGTTGTTGCTTTTGCTATTTTTGTTATGCCTCATACATGTTTTTCTTTTTAATGTCTTCGTTTTTTTTTATCAATGTTATTCTTTATTTTCCAGAATGAGTATTTGTTTACGTAGCCTTTTTTTCGGTCGAAACTACTTTTGATGAAAAACCTTTTCAGTTTTCGATTAATATGCAAAAAGGTTCAGAAATTGGGGTAGATTAAGGTCTGCAGAACTGTAGTGTGGTTTTACAACGTGCATATTGACAATTATTTTTAAATGTTAAGTCATACGTCTTACTATATAAAAGTTTGAAGATCTTTATAGTGTGATAAGTATTCGTTACGTTTATGAAATGAATAAATCAATTAAGATTTTTTTTATCATTATGAAATATATTAAATTCTGATGTACAATTACCCAAATAAATACCACAAAAAAAAAATCATGGTATACATCACAAGTATAGAAAACATCTCGAAAAAGGAGGCATAGAATCATGAGGCCTAAAAAAGTTGAGAAATACTGATGCACAATTCACATTCTGTGCTTGAAACTAACTTAAATAAAGCGAGATTCACAATTACATAATAACCACGTATCCTGTACACATATCACGGCACGTAACAAGTGACAAGTAACAACAAACACGCAAATAAATAAAACACACGCGCATACACAAACACACACACACACACACACACACCACACGCACACAC
>NC_051403.1:447923-455423 GCF_015228065.2 Penaeus monodon | reverse complement strand
GCTTGCCCTCCCGATCGCCGGGACTCCAATCAATGAAAAATCTTTTCCCCTCAGTCTCCAAAGGCAACGCAAAGGTGACACCGATAAAAAAGAGGATAAAGATAAAAGGAAAAAATAAAAAAAAAAAAGAATATGAAATGATAATAGTGATGATGATGATGGTCAGAAGATAATGATAATGTTTAAAAATGAAAAACGTTTAAATGATTATGATTTTATAATACTAATACTATTATACTAAAAAATAACAAAATAAAAAAAACAAAAAATAGTAATGAAAATAATAATAATAACAAAAATAATAACTATATAACAATAACAATACTAAAGTGAGGGAAAAATTTTATGGTTTTTATTAAAAATTATTATGATGATGTTGATGAAATTAAGGGAGATTTTAAAAAAATAAAAATTTTAAAATTTAATAAAATAAATAATAAAAAAAAAAGAAAACAGTAATATTACAAAAAAAGAAAAATGTAAAATTAAATTTTTGGGTTGTAAAATAATCAAAAATAAATAAAAATTAAAAATTTAATAATTAATTTTAAAAATTAAAAATTAATAATAATAATAATGATAATGAAAAGGAAATCAAAAATAAAATTTTAAAAAATAATGATTTAAAAACCCCCTATTTTATGATGTATGGGAGATTTTTTAAAACGGGATAAATGTTTAAAATAATAGACAAAACCAATAAAAGAAATAATTCCCAATACCCCTACAAAAAACCCCCTAAAAAAAAAAACCCAAAAAAAAATAAAAAAACCCACCCCCCCACAAACGTTTGCCAAACCCCCAATTTACCCCCCAAAAACCAAAAACCCCTCTAAACCCCAATAAAAAACCCAAAAAAGAAACATAAACAAAAGAAAAATCAACATGAAAAAACGTTTTTCGAACATTTTTACAACGCAAGAAAAAAATTGGGGAAGAATCGAGCACGGTATACTAAAAAAAATTTTTCGGAGAAAAACCCAAATTAAAATGATAATAATAATAGATTAGTAGTAGTGAAAGTAGTTTTTAGTAGTAAAGAGTATAATATAGTAGTGTATTTCGTAGTTGGTTTGTTGTTGTTTGTGAAAGTAGTATAGTAGTAGTCGAGTATTTAGTAGTAGTATTTAGTAGTATTTAGTTTGTAGTAGTAGTAGTTGTAGTAAAAGATGTAGAAGAAAGTAGAAAGTAGAATTAGTAGAAGTAGTAAAAGTAGTAGTAGTAGTAGTGGGAGTAGTTTTTGGGTTGTAAAATTTAGTAGTGTAAAAGTAGTGTAGTAGAAAGTATAGTAGTAAGTATAGTAGTAGTAAAAAAGTAAAGTAGTAGAACAAAAAACCAAAAATAATAAAAAAATAAAAATAATAAAAATAATAAAAATAATAATAATAAAAATAAAACAGAATAATAAAAAATAATAACAACTTTAAAACCACAACGGGCAACAACAAAAATAATAATAATAAACTGCACTTATAAAAAAATTAATTATAATTTTGGCGTTGAAGGTGTTATTATTTTTTTTGAGGATGGCAAAGAAAAAATACTCTAAGGACACTATTTTAAATTGGGTACCCCAATGCCATTATCTTCCCCTTAAAGGATTGTCTTTCATCATTTCATCCTTATCGTTGTGGTACTGTAAAAAATCCTTTTTGTAAAAGGGTTTCATGCGCACGAAATTTTGACTCACCCTATTAAAAAACAAGCGTCATCTTTTAAAGGAAACCCATTCATTTTTTAAATTGGGTTTTTGGGGGAAACGTGAGGAAAAAAAAAAAGAAAGTGTGCATTGTCTTTTATTTTACTGATATATTATAAATAATATATATAAAATTATAGATATTAAAAAATTTTAAAATATATTTATATATTTTATATTATGCATATAATTATATATATATATATAAAATATATATTATATATATATATTTGGTGTGTGTTTGTGTGGTGGTGTTTGTGGGTGTGGGTGTTGGGGTTTTTGTGGGTGTGTGTATGTTGTATGTATGGATGTATTATGTAGGGTTTCAAAATAAAAAAAACATACATACATACCTACATACATACATACATACAAAATACCAGACACACACACACACACACACACACAAAACACCACACACACACACACACACACACCCCAACACACACACATATATAAAATAAAATTTTTTAAAAAATTATAATTTTATATATAATATATATATATTATAAAATTGGGCCATTTTATAAAAAAAAAATATAAAATATAGAAAAAACATTAAATATACATAAAAATGTATAACCTAAATATAATATAAATATTAAAAAAAATAAAAGATATTCGGATATAGTAAATATATTTTAAATAAAATAAATAATTTTATTATATAATATATATAATTTTAACAAAAATTTAAAATTTATACATAATTATATATACTATAATTTTTATTATTAATATATATAGAAAATATATTATATAATATACAATTCAGATAAAATAAAACAACAATAATAATATATATTTTAAATATAGTAATTATAATTTTATGTAATAAATATATAAATAACCTAATTAGATATATATATATATATAAATAAATATATATATATATATTTTAAAATTAAAATATCTTTAAAACAATAATATATTTATATATAATTATAAAATTTATATATTATTTTATATATAAAATTAATTTTTTATATATAAAAATTTAAAAACATACCTTTTAAAATATAAATATTTGATATATATAATATTATATATATATATATATGATAAAAATATATAAAAATAAAAATAAAATTGTTTTTTTTAATTTTATAATCAAAATAAATACCTTAAAATAATATATAATATATATATATATAATATATTATATATATTAATAAATATATATGGGAAAAAAATTTTTGGGTAATATTATAATAATATTTTAAAAATAATTTATATATTATATATTAATTATAATTTTATAATATAAAACCCCCAAATATATATATCTTATTTATTTATTAAAAATATATAAAGAATTTATATATATATTATATTATTTATTAAAAAATAAAATTTTTTTTTTTTTTTTTTTTTTTTTTTTTTTTTTAAAACCCTATTTAAATATTTTTCCTCTAATTTCACCCATTATAATATAATCATTAAATAACCGTTTTATCTTATTTTATCATCCCCCCTTCTCATTTCAAATAATTAATTTTTTTTTTTTTTTTTTTTTTTTTTTTAAACTATTAAAAAAAAAAAGAAGCGAAACAAGAAAATCAAACTTTTTTCACTCGTTTTTGGTATTCCCCCCCTCTTAAAATTTTTCCAACCCTTAATTTTCAACCCGCCGCCCCCTTTCTTTTAAACTTTGAAATTTTTGGGGTCTTTGCCCCCTTTTCGATTCTTACCTTTTTTCCATCTTCCCCCTCTTCCTGTCTTTTCTTGGGTTTTTTTCTTGGGGTTTTTTTTTCTTCTCCATCCCATCCCCCTCTCTCTAACTCTCTTAATCTCTCTCCCAAAATTTTCTTTCTCCTCTTTTCTTCTCCTTTTCCTTCTTCTTTTTTTCTCCCTGGGTCCTTTTCCCCCTTCGTTTTCTTCTACCCCTGCTTTTCGTTGGTTTTTTCCTTATCGTGGGGGTTTCTTTTTCTTTTTCTTTTCTCCTTCCCTTTTCCCTTTCCCTTTTTTTAAAAAGGGCCCCCCTTTGGGCCCCCCTCCCTCTCCCCTTTCTCTACCCCCTTTTTCTCCCCCCCTTTTTCTTTTCTTATGTCTGTCTGGGGGGGGGGGGGCCCGGGGGGGGGGGGAAAAATTTTTGGGGGGGAAAACCCCCCTTTTTTTTTTAAAAGGGTTTTGGGGGGGGGGGGGGGGGGGGGGTTTTTTTAAAAAAAAAAAAAATTTTTTTTTGGGGGGTTAAAAGGGGGGGGGGGGGGGGGGGGGTTTTTAAAAAAAAAAAAAAAGGCCCTTTTTTTTGGGGCCAAAAGGGGGGGGGGGGGGGAAAACCCCCCCAAAAAAAAAAATTTTTAAAAAAAAATTTTTTTGGGGAAAAGGGGGGGCCCCCCCCCCCTTTTTTTTTTGGGGGAAAAATTTTGGGGGGGGTTTTTGGGGGGGGGGTTTTTTTTTTTTTTTTTTCCCCCCCCCCCCCCCCCCGGGGGGGGGGGAAAGGAAAGGGGGGGGGGCCCCCCCCCCCCCCCCTTTTTTTTTTAAATTTAAAGGCCCCCTTTTTTTGTTATTTGGGTTTTTTGGGGGGGTACCCCCCTCCTTCTTTTTTTTCTCCCCTTTACTTTGTCTCTCTTTCCCCTTCTTCTCTCCCCTTTTTTTTCGCTTTCTCTCTCTCTCGCTTTTTTTTCTCTCTCTCTCCCCTCTCTCTCTCTCTTTTTTGCCCCTCCTCTTTTTCTCTCTCCCTTCCCCTTTCTCTCCTCTTTTTCTTCCTCTTTTTTTTACCCCCCTCACTCTCTCTCTCTTTTCCTTTTTTCTCTTTTTTTTTTTTTTTCCCCCCTCTCCCCTCCCCTCCCTCTCTCCCCCTCTCTCTTTCTCTCCTCTTTCTCTTCTCTCTCTGTTCTCTTTTTCTCTCTCTCTCCCCTCCCTCCCCTCCCCTCTCTCCTTCCCCCTCTTTTCCCCTCTTTTCTCTCTTCCCCCTCCCCTCTCTCCCCCCCCCTCTCTCTTTCTCCTCTTTCTTTTTTTCTCTCCCCTCTCTCTCCCCTCTCCTCTCTCTCTCTCTCGCTTCCTTTTCTTTTTCTCTTTTCTCTCTTCTCTTCTTTTTTTTTTCTCTTTCTCTCTCTCTTCTCTCTCTCTTCTCTTCCCCCTTTTTTTTCTTCTCTCCTTCTTTCTCTTCTTTTTTTCTCTCTCTCTCTCTCGCTCTCTCTCCCCTCTCTCTCTCCCCTCTCGCTCTTTCCCTTTTTCCCTCCTCTCTCTCTCTCCCCTCCCCCTTTTTCTCTCTCACTCTCGCTCTTTCTCTCTCCTCTTTCTCTCCCTCTCTCTCTCCCACTCTCCCCTCCTCTTTCTCTCTCTCTTTTCCCCTCCCCTCCCCTCTCTCTCCCCCTCCCCTTCTTTTCCCCTCTTTTTCTCTCTCTTTCTTCCCTCTCTTTCTCCTCTCTCTCTTTTTCTTCTCCTCCCTCTCTCTCTCCCCTCTCTCTCTCTCTCTCCCGGGGCCCTTTTTTATCCCCCCCTTTCCTTTTTCTCTCTCTTCCGTCCCTCTTTCTTTCTCCATTCTCTCCTTTGTCTTTCCCTTTCTCCCTTTTTTTTCTTTTCGGGCCATCTCATTTCCCCTCCTTTCTTCTCCCCGATGACTTTATTTATCTTCCCTATCTTTTTTTTTCCCTTTCCCCTCTCTAATTCTTTTTTTAAATTTTTTTTTTTATTTTTTTTTCTCTCTTTCTTTCCCCCCCACTTTATTTTTCCTTTCCCCTTTTTTTTTTTTTTGTCTTCACTTAAAGTCTTGTTTTTTTTTCTCTTCCCCCTTTTTTTTACATCTTGGGTTTAAAATCGATAATTTTTTGGGGGAAAATAAGTTCCCTTTTCCCTCTTGCTCCTTTTTTACTGGGTCTCTCTTCCCCTCCTTCCATTTTTTAAAACCTTCCCCTCACTCCCTTTTTTTTAGCACGGTTCCCCCCCCCCCATTTTTTTCCCTTTTCCCCGTTTTTCCCCTTTTTTTTCTCCTCCCCCCCTATTTTTTTCTCTTCTTTTCCCCCTTTCCTCCTTTTCCCCTTTCCCTTTACTCTTTCTACTTTCCTTCTTTTTTCCCCTTTCTTCCCCTTTTTTCCTTTCCCCCGCCCCATTCCCTTTTCGCGAACGTCCGCCCTTTTTTTTGTGATCTCTGCAACTTTCTTGCAGTTGAGAGATCTCCCCTCCTCTCTTTTTTTCTCATCTCTCTTCTTTTTTTTCCCTTTCACTTCCCCATCTTCACCCTCTTTTCCCCCTTTTCTCTCTGTCCCCCATCTCCTTTCCTTTTTTTGCCTCTTGCCCATAAATTTTTTGGGCCTCGAGGTTTTGGAAATTTTTTGTTAAGTAAAATACACGTCATTTTTCCTCTTTTGCCCCCTTCCTTTTTTTTATCTCTTCTCCTTCCTTCCCCTCTGTTTTCTTTTTTCTTTAATTTTTTTCTTCTCTCCTTCCTTCTCTTCCCCTCTCTCTCTTTTTTTTAATTTCCCCCTCTCTCTTGTCTGGTCTCTCTTTCTTTAATTCTCTCTCTCTCTCTGTCTGTCTCTCTTTCTTTAATTCTCTCTCTCTCTCCCCTATCTTATCTTCATTCCTTACCCCCCCCCCAAGTCATCATTATCTTCCCCCTCTTCTGTCGCCCTCTCCCTTTTTATCGCTCTCTTCCTTTCTTTGCTCCTCCTTTCTCCCTCTTCGTTTTCTCTCTCCTTCCCCAAAGTTTGCAGCGTCTCCTTCTCATCCCTGCAACTTTATGCAATCTAGAAGGACATCATTTCCTCACTGAAGTCTTTTAAAGGGCGAGCGCCTTCCCTCTGCTATGTCTCTCTCTGTCTCTCTCATTCTCTTCCTTTTCTTCTTTCTCTGTTCTTTTCTCGGTCTCTCTCTCTCTCTCTCTCTCGTCTCTCTCTCTCTCTCTCTCTCTCTCTCTCTCTCTCCCCTCTTCCTTTTCAAAACATTAGTAATCTCTTTCTTTTCTTTTCTTTAGCTTTTCCCCTTTAAGATTTGGGTCTGATTTCCAGCAAGTCACAAACAGAAACAAAGGAGATTCTTATCCCAGGATCAATCGCAATGTTTAATATTACATTATGTGATATGGAAACCAAATAAATTATGAAAGTGAATTTTGGTGTCCTTCTGGAGAGAGAGAGAGAGAGAGAGAGACAGAGAGAGAGAGAAAGAGAGAGAGAAAGAGAAGAGAGAGAGAGAGAGAGAGAGAGAGAGAGAGAGAGAGAGGAGAGAGAGAGAGAGAGAGAGAGAGAGAGAGAGAGAGAGAGAGAGAGAGAGAGAGAGAGAGAGAGAGAGAGAGAGAGAGAGAGAGAGAGAGAGAGAGAGAGAGGGAGAGGGGGAGGGGAGAGGGAGAGGGAGAGGGAGAGGGAGAGGGAGAGGGGAGGGAAAGAAAGAGAAAGAAAGAGAAAGAAAGAAAGAAAGAAAGAGAGAGAGAGAGAGAGAGAGAGAGAGAGAGAGAGAGAGAGAGAGAGAGAGAGAGAGAGAGAGAGAGAGAGAAGAGAGAGAGAGAGAGGGAGGGGGAGGGAGGGAGGGAGGGAGGGAGGAAGGGAGGAGGAAGGGGAGGGAGGGAGGAAGGAAGGAAGGAAGGAAGGAAGGAAGGAAGGAAGGAAGGAAGGAAGGAAAGAAGGAAGGGAGGGAGGGAGAGAGACAGGAGAGAGAGAGAGAAAGAGAGAGAGAGTGAGAGAGAGAGAGAGAGAGAGAGAGAGAGAGAGAGAGAGAGAGAGGAGAGAGAGAGAGAGAGCGAGAGAGAGAAAGAAAGAGTCAGAGAAAGAGAGCGAGAGAGAGAGAGAGAGAGAGAGAGAGAGAGAGAGAGAGAGAGAGAGAGAGAGAGAGAGATTCCCTATTTTTTAACAACGTCAGAT
>NC_051403.1:435423-437923 GCF_015228065.2 Penaeus monodon | reverse complement strand
AATGATAATAATAATAATAATGATAATAATAATAATAATGATAACAATAATAATGATAATAATAACGGAGACAATATCAATGATAGTACTAATAACAAATATATAAATAATGATAATAATAATGATAATGGGATTATTGATAATAATGATCATGATTATGAGGATGATGATAATGATGTGATGGTGATGAGCATGATTCTCCTTCTTTTAACGGTAGGTTCATGTCTGAGCCGCCGTGGTCATAGAATGATACTTAGTTTTTTCATGCTGTGATGCTCTTGGAGTGAGTACGTGGTAGGGTCCCCAGTTCCTTTCCACGGAGAGTGCCGGTGTTATCCTTTAGGTAATCATTCTCTCTATTTATCCGGGCTTGGGACCAGCACTGACTTGGGCTGGCTTGCCCGCACAGTGGCTAGGTAGGCAATCGAGGTGAAGTTCCTTGCCCAAGGGAACAACGCGCCGGCCAGTGACTCGAATCCTTGAACTCAGATTGCCGTCGTGACAGTCTTGAGTCCGACGCTCTAACCATTCGGCCACCGCGGCCTTGATGAGCATGATAATGGTGATAATAATGATAAGAATAATAACAATCATAATGATAATAACAATTATAACGAGGTAGTAATAACAAAAATAATATCAATGATAATGATAATAATGATGATAATAATATTATAATAATAGTAACACTTATAATGATGATAACAGTGATAATGATAATAATGATAACACTAATCGTAATCATAAAAAAAATATATATACTGATAATATTAGCCAATGTAGCTAATATTGATAAAGTATAGAATGGTAAGCAACATTAAATACAGTCCTAGCAATATTGATAAGAGGGATAGCAACGATAAATTGTTGGTATTATTGCTATCATTGTTGCTATTATCAAAGCGGCAGTAATGAAACCAGAAGTAGTGGCGATAATTTTGTTGATGATAATAGCAATAATAACTATATTAATGATGATAATGATGGCGTTGATAGCGACAAATAAAAGGCTAGTAACAAATGCACTAAATCATATAAAATAACACTCGCAATTTTAATAAAGTACCAACTTTTTTATTCTAACTAGTCCCATTAACATTCACAGCAGCTATGTTTATTCCCATCCCCAGATCACCAAAAATAATAATAATAATAATAAAATAAAATAATAAATAAACCAACAAAAATGAGACAATAAGAATAAAACCCCCAAAACAATAAAAAAATAACGATAATACGGTAGACTGAAGTAGGTTATCAGTGCCACGTGGTAACTGGGACTCAATGTGCTCTGTTCCTTTGCCGAACAATAGCCTACCAGTTTAATGGCTCAACGCGATAACAACCCACCGGTGTAACGGCCCACACAGTTAAGGGTTACCGATTTCAACAGCCCATCAGTAAAACACACCAGTTCACCAAAATGCGCCAGTTCAGTAGCCCACTGACATAACATCCTATCTGTATATCGGACCACCAAGACAACAGTTCATCGAGACAACGTATCACTTGTTCAACGGCCCATCAAGATAGCAGGAAACCTACATACTAGTCCACCAGGCTATAAACTTATTAGCATAGAAATTCACTAAGATTAGCAAAGAAATCTACTACGATCTCAATCACAGCTGCCCACAGAAACAGCAGCATACCAACATACCAGCCCACGCGTTCAAACTCACCTGTCAACATAATGACCAGATTCACTACCATAATCGATCCAGCTTACCGACATACAATCTCACTAAAAATGTGGAACTAAAAAGTCATTTCAAGAATTTAGTAAAATATCACTCAAGCAACGCATCACTTATCAACCCACAATTTCAACATACACAACGAAAATGAAACAATACCTTAAGTTCAAATACCATGTAATTTCTGCCAACTCTCTTGCTGTGTATCGATATTACACTATTAGTATCGCTATCATCTTTTTGAATGTCATTTCTATTATAAAAAATTTCACTATTGTTACTATTAATATTTCATGTATGTATCAATTTATCTTCCTGTTATGTAATATACATTGGTTCTTCTCCATAGAACCGACCAAAGGAAAATCTGACAACCAGTGCACCAAAACCGCCTTCCACAGCTTAACAGCAAAACATAACCTTGAGTTGTTCAGCACGATACGACAGTGCGTTGTTGGACACGCCATGCTATTTTGATTGATTCTCATCCACACTTAACTTGAACCGAGATACGAATTGTTTTAACGCATGGGGACGTGTTTTCTTGCACAGAGCTAGGACACCCGCGTTCGTTTGAGAGAAAATAAAATAAAGAAAAAGAAAAGCGTTATCATGGAGAAATTATTTGGATTTTTAAAAGGAGCATATGAATCAGTCTGTTGAGAGTGATAGTGATAGTTCAAACGTTCCGGTAGGTGAGGAAATGACTCTGCAGTTTGTGAAAGTCTGAAATAAAATTGGTAGTGATTACTATTTTTAGTTATAATGGAATACGATTAGAACGACCGTGAAATATATTATCA
>NC_051403.1:415936-418436 GCF_015228065.2 Penaeus monodon | reverse complement strand
CAAGTTAGTATTTCGTCACAAGGGTATGATGATGATGATGATTATAATGAGAATCATAATAATAATAATATTATTAATACTACTATTATTAATAACAATAATGATAAGAAGAGTGATATTATTATTATTATCATCATAAATGATGATAATAATAAAAATACTAATGATAATGATAATGATAAGATAATAATAATAATAATAATAGCAATAATAATAATAATAATGATGATGATAACAATAATAACAGTAATAATAATAATAACGATGATAATGGTGACAATAATAACAATAATGATGATTATTATAATGATTATATCTTTAATAAAAATAATAGTAATAATTACAATGAATAAAAGAAGAATTGCAGATTACACAACATTGTCATTGCCCTTGCTACTTGTGATAAAACTATATAAACTATTCTTTCAACATTTGATAAAACGAAATGAGCCAAATGAAGGTCACCTACTGTGTCATAGTCTTGTCTCATTATCTTGCCCGTACTGAGAAACAGATAAATTTGATCCTGTTTTCTAGTATGAAGTCTAAATATATCTATTTTATGATAACAGCCCAAAGTTGTTTTTTTGACATACCTGGGAAGTAGTGTATGTGACATAATGATGTTTGGGGTACACGATCACGCACGGAAAATACTGAATAGAGAGTTATGCATTATAACACGTAGATTATTATTACATCTATTCTGAGGAAGACGAAAAGGAGAGAAGGCAGAAAAAAGACAGAGAAAAAAAAGAAAACGTGAAATAAGGAGAGAGGAAGATCAACAAAGGAACGAATGGAAAGACGAAATGATGAAGGGGAGAGAGAGAAAGGGGAAAGATAATGTTAAATGATAATATAAAAACTAGTCAACCGATAATAATCAGAATTAACAAACACTGTTAAATACACGAGTTAAGACACGTAGACTTAGACGCGTATCGAATGAGGGAGAAAGTACGGGAGAGTCAGTGTAGTGATCTATAAACAAGATTAACGCTGATCCTTGGTACGATATCTAGCTGCCACCACCTGGTTAATTCGTCCAGGAACGCAAGGTATCATGTTCTTAAAGGTAAATTCATGTTGGAGGGTGTGAGTGAAATTATAGGAAGCAAGTGTAAGTGTGTATAGGAGTTACCTAGGCTCAAGGGTCAACACTGGTTAGCGTGTTATGTCTGAGATGGAGTCATAGAAGTCACAGATTTAAGGATTTGAACTCGTGTCCATCTGGGTCTAGATAATCCCACGGGTTACGCAAAGATTCAGCCCCGGGCGCACCCTTTTCTCGTGTTCCCTTAAATCATCCCTTATACTCTACATTCTCTACACAAAAGTAGAGTCAGGCAGAAATATTGGCGTTTCGAAATTAAATCTTCATGGAATTTAGACAGGATGCTGAGGGGATGCATGATGGGGTCTAAAACTATTAAATCCATCTTTATGAAGGTTTATTTCATTAAAAAAAAAAGTTTAAAGCGAACAATCATTAAAATACGTTGAACACTAAAAATGCAAAAAGAATTAAGATATCACGAACACAAACTGTAAAAAAACAACCAGGGTAAAATACAAAAAGCTTAAAACGGGATTAGAAAAAATATTGACAAAAGAGAGCACATTGCCATATCGAGATTAGAGAAAAAAAGTGAAAGATGACACCTTACCGCCTGTTAGCTCGCACCCTTGCGACCAGACCAGGATCCCATTACACCTGCCAGCCTCCCGACTAAAAATGCTCCACCCCTTTGACCTGGCTGCCCTGGGCCTATATATACAAATCCCCACAAGTTGAATTATAAGCCTCTGGGCTAATACAGTGGTAACGTGTCGGCCTCTCATCGGAGGGGTCGGCGGTTCGCGCCCCGCCCAGGCGCGGGAAGTTGCAACTGTCGCCTTGAGGTTACAGCTATGGCTGGGCACCACGGCGGGCAAGGACTCGGTTCCGCCGAGTCAGCAGCAGCTGACACACGAGTCGGCATTAGTCGACACAGGCGGGGCTCCCCTCATAGCCCGGGCGAGGCTAAGCTTCGCATATCGGACTTATCCTTAGTAGAATTATAAGAAGAGGGGAACCTCAGGTGAACCAAGGTGAAGGTGGCATTCCTCTCAAAAGAGGGCGGTGTCTTCCCCCTTTCCGATAACAATTTTTTTACTTTAAAAAAGCAGGCCTAGTTGTAAAACCGGCCATAAAAAGAGTTTTGTATTGCTAAACGACGTTAAAAAAAAGAAGAAAAAAACGTACTATATAGTCCCAGACAGAATAATGTGCTCTCCTATGCGGATAGAGAAAAAGGAAACGTGAATAAAACTTTGATATACTAATAAAAAAAAAAATAAAAAAAAAAAATAAAATGGCAAAGCCGATCGGAAAAAGCATCTTGCTCCTCGCCCTCTTCCCGGACCCGTATAATGGCACTGACGGCCTCATGGGTGTAGGAAAAGGGGTAACTCTCCTACTCTCGGGTCCGTCCGTCTTATGGTTGGAGATTCACTA
>NC_051403.1:408436-410936 GCF_015228065.2 Penaeus monodon | reverse complement strand
ACGACACTTGCTGCTCCCGTCGAGGACGACGGGTGGGTGCGTGAGCCGAGCGAGCTCAGATTGGTCATTGGTCAAATGCCGTCAATGTCACGCCCTCCTACTAACAGGGGTGACCAATAGGGCGGCGTGCCCATGGCATCGCCGCTGTACTGACCTAAGCCACGCCCGCTGCGCTCATGACCCCATAGCTGACCTGGAACCGGACGGGCTACCCCGGTCTCTCCTGTACAAGCCGGCCAATTCAGCCACGCTACATTACCAAGAATCTCCCATCAATAAATATACGCAACAGACCGTGCGTTTTACAAGTCCCTCACAGAAAGAGAGAGAGAGAGAGAAAGGGGGGAGTGGAGGAGGGAGGGGAAGAAAGAGAGAGCGAGAGAGAGAGAGAGAGAAAGAGAGAGAGAGGGAGAGAGAGAGAGAGAGAGAGAGAAATAGGCAGACAGACAGACAGAAACACACACACACACACACATACCTCCAGACTTATAAATACCCAGTGATGTTAGAATGTGCCGGAAAATACTAAGATGGACTGACAAAGTACACTGGAGGATGAAATTAGACCTCTGTGGGAAATGCGGAAAGGCGACTGAGATCCCTATTAGCGTTGGAGCGAAGGGAGCGATAACAACTCGGTTTGAGAAATTTGTGAAGGGAGTCGAGATAGAAATGAGTGTTATTACGTATGTGCCGAAGACAGCTCTAATGGGGACAGCAAGACAGTTAAAATCGGTTCTTAAGTATCTTAGTTCAAAGACCTATGGGTCCTTTGGCAGATGGTTGCTGGCCTCAGCTTGGAGATAAGCACTAACAAACATAATAATGATAATAATAATAATAATAATAATGATAATAATAATATTATCTATTATTTTATTATTATCAATAATATTACTATAGTAAAATCAGCGAGCGTGCGCGCGCCCGCGCGCAAGCGCGCGGACGCACGTACGAACAATAACAATAATAATAATAATAATGATAATAATAATGATAATAATAATAATAATAATAATAATAATAATAATAATAATAATAATAATAATAATAATAATAATGATAATGATGATAATAAGAATAATGATATTGATAATAATGGTAATAATAATAATAATAATAATAATAATAATAACAATAATGATGATAATGATAATGATAATGATAATGATAATGATAATAATAATGATAATGATATTGATGATGATGATGATGATGATGATAATAATAATAATAATAATAATAATGATAATAATAATAATAAAATAATAATTATAATAATAATAATAATAATAACAATAACAATAATAATAATAATAATAATAATGATAATAACAATGATAATAGTAATGATAACAATAATGATTTTAACATCGATAATAATGATGATGATGATGATGTGATAACAATGATAATAATGATAATAATAATGATCTTTATATATTTGTGATTATTACCATTGTTATCATCATCATTATTATTTTTATTCTCATTCTCACCATGATCCTCTTCCTCCTTCTCCTCATTATTATTATTATCATTAATATTATTATTATTATTATTATTATTATTATTATTATTATTATTATTATTGTTTGTTGTTGTTGTTGTTGTTGTTATTACCATTATTATTATTATTATTATTATTATTATTATTATTGTCATTATAGTTGTTATTATTATCATTATTATTATTATTACCATTATTATTATTATTATCATTACTATTATTATTACTATTATTATTATTATTATCATTATTAGTATTACTATCATTATCATTATGATTACTGTTATTATTATAATCATTATTAACATTATCATTATTGTTATTATATTAATATAATAATAATTATCATTATCATTATTGTTATCATTATCAGCATTATCATTGCCATTCACATCATCATAACTATAACAAAAACATTAGCAATGATAATGACAGCAACAATGCCAAACGCACAAAGTCCACATAATTTTGCGTGTTTGATCATCATCACACGCGGGTTAAATCCAGGGAGAAAATCCCTGTCTAATTATGGAGAGCTTGTTGGCGGCCATGTTTGCTCAGCGCCATTTTGTGTCGGATGACAAAAGAAGGAGGGAAAGCGCATTGTTTGTGTTCTGTTAGATCTTTTTTTTTTAGTTGAAGAAACAGAATTAATTTTTCCTCCTTCATTTCATTCCTCATAAGTAATTCATTCGTTTTTTTTTTTTTTTTTTTTTTTTTTTTTTTTAATTCTTATAAGAGTACTTTCTCTGTTACCGGAGAGAAATTATTCTTCGCATGTCTTGTGAGATTTTTTTTTTCTTTCTTAAATATGCAGATGAGAGGATATTGAGTCTTCCATGAGAGAGAGAGAGAGAGAGAGAGAGAGAGAGAGAGAGAGAGGATGAAAGAGAAGGAAGGAGAAGAGAGAGAGGGAGAGAGAGAGAGGAGAGAGGGAAAAAAAAGAGAGAGAGGGGGAGAGAGAGAAAAGAGAGAGAGGGAGAGAAAAGA
>NC_051403.1:396615-399115 GCF_015228065.2 Penaeus monodon | reverse complement strand
GGGAAAAAAAAAGGGAAGAGAGAGAAAGAGAGAGAAAAAAGGGGGGGGAAAAAAAAAAAAAAAAAAAAAAAAAAAAAAAAAAAAAAGGGGGGAAAAAAAAGGGGGAGAGGGAAAAGAGGGGGGGAAAGGGGGGGGGAGGGGGAAGGAAAGAGAGAGGGGGGGAAAAGAGAGAAGGAGAGGGGAGAGGGAGAGGAGAGAGAGAGAAAAGGGAGAGGGGAAGAGAAAAGGGGAAAAAGGGGGGAAGAAGGGGAGAGAGGGAAGGGGGAAAAGGGGAGGAGGAGAGGAAGAGAAAAAGGGAGAGGGGAGAGAGAGGGGGAGACCCCAAAGAGAGAGAGAAAAAGGGGGGGGGAAAGGGAAAGAAGAGAAAAAGAGGGGGGGAAGAGAGAGAGGAGAGGGGGGGAGAGAGGGGGGGAGAGGGGAGGAGAGAGAGAAAAAGGGGGGGAAGAGAGAGAGGGGGGAAAAAGGGGGGAAGAGAAAAAGGGAGAGAGAAGAGAAGAAAAAGGGGGGAGAAAAAGGGAGAGGAGAGGAAAAAGGGGGGAAAAAAAAAAGGGGAGAAAAGGAAAAGGGAGGGAGGAGAGGAGAAAGGAGAGGAGAGAGGGGGGGGGGGGGGGGGGAAAAAAAGGGGGAGAGGGAGGAGGGAGGAGAGAGAAGATGAGGGAGAGAAAAGAAGAGGGAGGGAGAAAGAGAGAGAGAGATAAACATAGAAAGAAGAGATGAGAGAATAGGATGAGATGGAGGAAAGAACAGAAGAGGAAGAAGAAGAGAGTAGAGAAGAAGAAAGAAAGAGAGGAGAGAACGAGAGAGAGAAAGAAGAGAGAGAAAGAAGAAGAGAGAAGAAAATAGAGAGAGAGAAAGAGAGAAGGAGAAGAAATAGATAAAGAGACAGAGAGGAAGAGAAAAAGGAGGATCAAAAGAAACGAGAGAACAAGAGGAAAGAGAGAGGAAAGAAGAGCGATGGAAAAGGACAGAGAAAAACGAGAATGAAGAAAGAGAGAGAGAAGAAGAATCCAGAAAGAAAAAAAAGAAAGAAAACAAGAATAGAGAGAGAAATAAGAAAGGAAGAACGGACAGAGAAAGAAGAAGAAAGATAGATAGAAGACAGAGAAGACAAGTAGAGAGATAGAAGAAGAAAGAAGAGATAGAGAGAGTAACAAAACAAGGCAAGAGAAAAGCGAGCGAAAACGGAGCGGGAAGGGAGAAGAGGGAGAGAGAGAGAGAGAGAGGAGAGAGGATGGAGAGAGAGTATCGATGAGGAGAGAGAGAGCGAGCAGAGAGAGAGACGAGAGAGAGAGAGAGAGAAGAGGAGAGAAGGAGAGAGAGAAGAGGAGAGAGAGAGAGAGACGAGGAGAGAGAGAGAGAGAGAGAAGAAAAGAGAGAGGAGAGAAAGAGAGAGAGAGAGAGAGAGAGAGAGAGAGAGAGGAGGGAGAATGAGGGGGGAGAAGGAGAGAGAGAGAGAGAGAGAGAGGAGAGAGAAAAGAGAGAGAAAAGAAAAGAGAAGAGAGAGAGAGAGAGAGAGAGAAAAGAGAGAGAAAAGAGAGACAGAGAGAGGGGAGAGAGAGAGAGAGAGAGGACGAGACGAGAGCAGAGAGAGAGGAAGAGAGAGAGAGAGAGAGAGAGAGAGAGGAGAGGGGAGAGAGGAGAGAGAGAGAGAGAGAGAGAAGAGAAGAAGAAGAGAGAGAGAGAGAGAGGAGAGAGAGAGAGAGAGAAGAGAGAGAGAGAGAGAGAGAGAGAGAGAGAGGAGAAGAGAGAGAGAGAGAGCGGGAAAAGAAAGCGAATGCGAAAGAGAGAGATATAGATATATATATATAGATATATATATATATATATATATATATATATATATATATATATATATATATTATATATATATATGCATATATATGCATATATTTATATAGACAAGAAATAGAAAATTGCAACCAAATAATTAAATATAAATCAAATAAGTTAATTAACATCTATTAATAAATCCTTGTGAATATTTGATATTTTGTTGCAAACATGGAGCATTTACTTGCAAACGTGTATCATTTAGTTATCAACGTTTAGCATTTAATTAAAAAACACGTGGCACAAGTTCATATATCCAAAAATAATTAATATTCATTAATAGTGTTATCTAAATTAATTTCCAAACGCTCAACATTAATTTATAAACATTTGACAATATTTGGTTGCATTAAACATTCTTTTTTCTAAACAAAACATACATTTACAAAGACAACAGTTTTTTTTCATGAATGTTTAGCATTCTTTTACAAATATATGTAATTTAATATGCCCAGCACGGTTCATTATCAAGCTCTCTCACTCTTACCATTTAACAAGATAATAATCACAGTAATTGTAATTAATTAAGCATTAGCTGTGCTTTATGATGGCTAATTACGTTATAAAGTTGAAATTGGGACTGCGACGTGTTTGATCTATTTTAGCACCAAATCAGTACTGAATGTGAATTGTGATTAATTAAAACTGCTACTGTTAATATTGTTATTGC
>NC_051403.1:389679-391515 GCF_015228065.2 Penaeus monodon | reverse complement strand
TGAGATAAAATTAATGATGATGATGATAATAATATTAATAGTAATAATGATAATAAAAATAATGATAATAATAATAAAGATGACCTTGATAATGATTATAATAATGACAATGATAATGATAATGATAATAACATTATAAAAAATATATAAAAGTTATGATAATGGAAACTGAAATCGCTTTTTTTTATCATCATTAAATTATATCGTGCCTGTTATCATTATCATTAGGATGATGATGATGATGATGATGATGATAATAATAATGATAATAATGATAACAATAATAATAATAATAATAATAATAATAATGATAATAATAATAATAATAACAACAACAAAAAACAACAACAATAATAATAATAATAACAATAATGATGATGATGATGATAATAATAATATTATTAATAATAATAATAATAATGATAATAATAAAATAATAATGATAATAATAATAAGAATATTAGAAAAAAAAAGATAATAATAGTAATAATGATAATGACAATGATAATGAAAATATATAATAACAATAATAATACAAGTAATAGTACAAGTATAATTCTTTTTATCATCATCAGTAAATAATGTCATGGCTGCTATCATTATCATTATTATTATAAGTGGCCATTATCATTATCATTATCATTATCATTATCATTATCAGGTACGATGCTAATGCTGCTAATAAGGACAAGAACAGTGACAATAATAATAATAATGATAATAGAATAAACATAAAAGGGAAAAAAATAAAAATAAAAGCAGTGTATGTCTGTAAAATATCCTCCAAAAGAAAAAAATAATTCCAGATTTCTTTTCAAATATTATCGTACATTCGCATCCCATGTCTTTTCATCACACGTGTTAAGGACTAACACTTTTTTTTCTTTCTTTTTTTTTTTTTGTAACCATTTCTCAAAACTTAGTCTATCCTTGAAAATTCCATAGCGAGATGTATCTTGTATAGAACAATGGGCTATTCATCATTCCTAGGAGGATAAAGCTGGTCTGCATTGGATTTCGACTTGGGAGATATTCAGGGGGAGACGGAGAGCTTACGAAAGAAAAGAAAGGAAAGAGAGGAAGAGAAAAAAAGGAGAAAGACGGAAGAGAAGAAGAAGCAGAAGGAAGAGAGAAGGGGGGAATGCCGGAGGAGGAGGAGGAGGAGGAGGAGGAAAAGGAGAATGAAATGAAGAAAAGAAAGAAAGAAAAGTGGATAGAAACGATGAAGGTGAAGAAAATAAAGAAGAAACAGTTATTGCACTTTCGAAATGCGAAATGACTTTTTCGTGAAATGAAGGGCGGAAGGGGTAAGTGGGGAGGGCTTGCCCCGCCCTCTTGTTCTCCATATCGAAAATAACCTTCTCGGTATTTCTATAACAAACGCACTAAGAGAAAATCGAAGGGCACTGCCATAAAGGCGTGAAAAAATTCTGCAGTCACTGATATATAAGTGAGGAAAAGATGTTACACAAATGCCGAACGGACACTAACGCTGGATTAACACTCATATTCAGAGACACTTAGGACGCCTAAAACGGAGGGCTAGACCGGCCTCCCGCGCCCGCCGCCAGTCACCGACGGGCTGTCTCGACGGTGATTGGCTGAAGAGAGCGAGAGGCCGGTCCAGCTTTCCGTTTCAGGTGTCCCAAGTGTCTCTGAATATGAGCATTAGTCCAGCCTTCCACGCCAGCAGCGAACAACTAAGCTGCGCGGGAATCCAACGTAAACAGTCATGGTCACTGTACTTTTAAAGTATTTCTGTATTTTTAAATTTGACAGATCTTTTGTCACAGTCCACGTTCCAAAAGTGAAGTTTGTTTACAATGTTGCTTGTAT
>NC_051403.1:384679-387179 GCF_015228065.2 Penaeus monodon | reverse complement strand
GGAAGGAGGTTCGATCTAGGGATGAAGGGAGTGGGATAGGGGGGGACAGGGGGGGAATGGAAGAGGTGGGGGAAGTGGGAAAGGGTGGGGAAGAGGAAAGAGGTGTGGGGAAAATCGGAGAGCAAAAATCTAGGCGGAGGAGAGGGAACGGGGAAGGGTTGAGGGGGAGAAAAAGAGGATGGGAAAATCTAGGGGAAAATCGGTGGAGGTGAGACAGGAGGAGGAAGGGCCTTGGGGAAAAAAGTTTTTTGGGGGGAAAATCATAGAGAAGGGATAAAAAGTTGGAGAGATTTAGGGAAATATCTAGGGAGGGAACGGGTGAAAGGGGAAAAAGTAGGGGAGACCAGAGGGAGGATTCTGAGGGGAAAGTGTTCGAAAGGGGAGAAAATAAAGGAACTGGGGGAAGTCTAATGAATAAATGGATAGTAGCGATGGGCATGACTAAGAAAAAAAAGGGGGAGGGGGAGTAGGAGGAGGAGGAGAAAGAGGGAATAAAAAAAAGGAAAGAGGAAATGGAAAGGGAAGCCAAGAGTGAGAAAGAATAAAAGAGGAGAGCAAGAAGGAAAAAAAAAATGAAAATGAAGAAGAAAAAGAAGAAAAAAAAACTAGAATGCAAAGGAAACGGGGGGAATGAAAGATAGACAGCGACAGCAAGAGAGAGGAATAAAAAGAGCCAAAATACAAAAAAAAAAAAAAAAAAAAAAAAAAAAAATCATTAGAACAAACAAACAACAACAACAAAAACAAAAAACAAAACAATAGGAACAAACAAACAAACACGAACTTGACGAGAACCAAGAGAAAAGAAGACGACGATTTTGCAACGAAATGAATATTAATTTCCTCTTCTGATCTTGTGTTCTTCCCTGGGCAGATAAGCGGATGAAGTACACAGGATCAAGTTACATTAATTCGTATTGATTCAAAATGATCTTTACGTCGCCAAGGGAGAGAGAGAGATAAAGAAAGCGGAGAAGGGAGAGGGAAGAGGAGAGAGAGAAGAAAGAGAGAGAGAGTGGGAAGAGGGGAGAAAGAGAGGAGGAGAGGAAGAGAGAGGGAGAAGGAGAGAAGGAGGGAGAGGAGAGAGAGAGAAAGGGAGTGGGAGAAGGAGACGGAGGGAGAGGGAAGTGAAAGAAGGGATGAAGAAGATAGATAGATAGGTAGATAGGTAGATAGATAGAATAGATAGATAGATAGATAGATAGATAGAAGAGAGAGAGAGAGAGAGAGAGAGAGGAGAGAGAGAGAGAGCAAGAGAGAGAAAGAATGAAAGAGAGAAAGGCCAACAAGGTACAAAACACCCGCCTATACCCCCTCCCTCCGTAAAAAAGCGATAAGAAGAGGCGAACCGAAAGAAAGGTAAAGACAGAGAAGCAAATCATAACAGAAAAAAAAAGAAAGAACGAAACAGTGTGAACAAGAAAGCGATCGAGAGCAAAGGAGCGAGAAAGATCCTGAGAGCGAGCGAGATCCGGAGAGCGAGCGAGAGAGAGCGAGAGCTAGGAGAGAGAGAGTGAGAGAGAGAGAGGGAGAGAGAGAGAGGGAGAGGGGAGAGACGTTCCTCTGCCGTCCCAGTGTAGGCTGTGGCCGCTCGGCAGAACGGACGTGTCTTTGGGAGCTCGCACGCACGCCCACTCTCGCTCCGTGTGTGCGTGGATACCTGGACGTGGGGGTGGGGAAACGGCCTCTCGTGGGAACCTGTCAAGTGGTGGGTGTTGTATGTTTTGTTGTTTGTTGTTGTTGCTGTTGTTGTTGTTGTTGTTGTAGATGATTTGGCTCGTGTAATATATTCGTTTGTTATTTGTTATTTTCTTGTTCTTGGTGTTGGGGGAGGGTCAGCTGTCCTTTTGTATTTGTTGATGTTTTTTTGTTGTTGTTCTTTGCGATGGGGAGGTACATTTGTTAAATCATGCTTTCCTTAGTATTCTTTATGGTATATTTATTCAATCTGTGTGTCTGTGGGAAATGTGCAAAGGTTAGCCGTGTTTTCAATATCAGTTGATTTCCATATAATTGTGTATGTTAAACATCTTTGTTCCGCTGTATAACGAAAAGAGTTCTTCTTAAAAAAGTCTTAGACGTTTTTCGTGTTAATAATGAGTATAAGAAACGATAACAATAAATCACATTAATACAAACAGGCACATGTAATAACTAAACTAACTCTCTCTCTAAAAGAAAAGAAAAAAAAAATGTAAAGAAAAAGAGAGAGATAAAGAAAAATCTAATTCGTCTCCCGTAGTTAACAGCGACGTGCGTCCTACATTAAGCACAGAGTAATGAGATGATGAAAAAATGGAAATTTTGTCGCGATTTTTGAAAGCGTAAAAAGGACAGTATACACACACACACACACACACACACACACACACACACATATATATATATATATATATATATATATATATATATATATATATATATATAACTATATATTATATTAATATATATATGATTAATATATATATATATATATTATATTATATATATATATATTATA
>NC_051403.1:380376-384579 GCF_015228065.2 Penaeus monodon | reverse complement strand
ATTATTTATTTTTATTTATAGTATAATTAATAATAATAAATGTTTAATAATAATAAAAATTACTAATAATAATATAATAATAATAAAAATTTTTGGATAATATTAATAAAAAAAAATTTTAATGATAAAAATTTTAAAAATTTTAAAATAAGATAAATAATATAATAATAATAATAATAATAATAATAATAAATAATAATAATAATAATAATATAATAAGATATATAAAATAATATAAATGATAATAATAATAATTTATATATATATTATATTTTATATTTTATTTAATATAATATAATTACTTAAGTATATAATAATCAACTAATTAATCTCTTATTAATTATTATTATATTTTTTTATTATTAATTCTATTATTTTAATATTAATATATTTACACGCAACCAAAGATAATTTTAAATTTGATATTAATAGAGACATTGAAAAGAAATATTTTAAAAGTATTAAAGGATATGAAGGAATAAAAATTTATACACATGTTTTTTTTTTTTTTAATTGATTTGTTTATCTCTTATAGATGTATTAGAATATGAATATATATTTTCAAGGGAACCACACACCACCAACAGTGTTTTAAAAATCATGCCTATTTTAACCTAATATCACCGGGAAATTAAAACCTACAATTGATGATAAAAAAATAAAGTTATTATTTGAATTTGGAATTTTTTAAAGGAGGTATGGTTAAATGTTTATATTATTTTTAAAATTATTATATCAAAATTATTTAATTTTCTTATTTTTTTTTATATAATTTTATATATTTTTTTTTTTATATATTATTTCCCTCCTTCTTTTTTTTTTTTTTTTTTTCTTTTTTTTTTTTTATATTTTCTTTTGTTTTTCTTTATCTTTTTTAATTTATGTTACTATTTTTGATTCAAATTTATATTTAAATAAAATTTTGTTTCTTCCTTCGTTATAATGAAATGAACTTAATTGTGATTTTAATTAGATTAAGAAATATATTTGGGGATTGGATTTTTGGTTGTTTCACATGAAACTATTTATTATAATATATTATATATATATATAATATATATATATATTAAAATATATATATATATGATATAATATACTATATATATATATATATATATATATATATATATATATATATATAATATATATATATATATATATATATATATTTTATATATATATAACAAAAAACACACACACAACATAAAAAAAACAAAAAAAAAAAAGCAAAAAAAAAAAAAAAAAAAAAATTTAAAATACATGTCCATTATCTACACATTTTATATACAAATACTACATACTATATTATTATATAGATAAGTTATACAAAAAATAATATATAATATAATATATATTATTATATATATAGATATATAATATATTTTATATATATATATATATATCTATATAAATATAAAATATATCATATATATATATAATTAAATATAGATATATATTAATATATATATATATAATATATATTTTATATAAATATATAATATATATTATATATATATATATATATATATATATATAATATATTATATATATATACATATCTATCTTCTGTCTTCTACTACTATCTATCTATCTATCTATCTATTTTACATATATATTATCTTATATATCTATCTATATTCATATATACCTATCTATCTATCTATCTATTTTTCTATCTATCTATCTATCCATCTCTCTCTCTCTCAATCTCTCTCTCTCTCTTCTCTCTCTCTCTCTCTCTTCTTTTTATATATATATATATATATATATAATTATATATATATATATAATTATATATAATATATATATATATATATATATATATATATATATAAAAATAAAGATTAAAAATAAAAATAAATAATAAAAAAATACCATAAATGAAATATAATAATATAATAATAAATAATATTTAAAAGGGGGAATAAAATTAATTAATAGAAAAGTATAATATTAACATAAAAAGCAGAGTAAGCGAGAGGGGAAGGAAGGAAAGGGGAGAAACAGACCAGCCGAGAGAAAAAGATGGGAGAAGAAAAAAAAGGGGAACGGAGGGCCAGGGAAAAACAGGGAGAGAAGGATAGGGGAGAGGGGGGGGAGGGGGAGGGGAGGGGGGAGGAAGACAAGCGGAGAGGGAAAGGGGAGTTTGGGGAGAGGGAGGGAGGGGAGGGGAAGAGAGGAGAGAGAGAGAGAGAGAAGGGGGAAGAGAGAGAGAGAGAGAGGGGAGAGGGGAGAGGGGAGAGAGAGAGAGAGACGAGAGAGAGAGAGGAGAGAGAGAGAGAGCGGAGCGACGAGGAAGAAGGAATAGAAAGGGGGAAAAAAAGGAAGGGAAGGGAGGAAGGGGCGGGGGGGGGGGGGGCGGGGGCCCCCAGAAAGGAGAAAGGGGGTGTACCAAACCCAAAGGGAACAGAAAGGGAGAAAACAAGGGAAGGGGAAAGGAAGGGGGGGGGGGGTGAAGGGGGGGAGGGAAGGGTTTTGGAAAAACTGAAGGGAGGGAGGGGGGAAAAGGGGAAGAAGGAAGGGGGGGGGGGGAGGGGGTGGGAGGGATGGGCGAGGGAGAAGGAGGGAAGGGAGGGAGGAGTGGGGGTGAGGATGGAGAGAGAGAGAGAGAAAGAAGAGAGGAGGATAGAAAAGATGGGGAGAGAGAAGAAGATAGAAGAAGAAAAGGGGAGAAGAGAAGAAAGAGAGAGAAGAAAGAGAGAAAGAAAAAGAGAAAGAGAGAGAGAGAGAGAGGAGAGGGGAGAGAGAGAGAGAGAGAGAGAGAGAGAGAGAGAGAGAGAGAGAGAGAGAGAGAGAGAGAGAGAGAGACGGATAGACAGATCGATCGATAGATAGACAGAGATGTAGTCTGAGATGAATAGACAGATAGGTAGAGAGAACAATAAGCCATATCCATAGAAAAATTAAACAAACAAACAAACAAGAAGAATGAAAGAAAACAGACTAAGCAAAAGTGGATATTAGATTTTTTTTTATATCGAAAAACATGATTAAGGAGAAGGAAGATTAGATTCACTAACGAAGAACAGAGAGAGAAAACTAATAAAAGAGAGATTAAGAGAGTGGAAGTAAAAAAGACTATTGCCTTTGAGGGTCGAGAAAAGGGTTTATGAAATTGAAGGACGAAAGAGATTAAGAAAAGGAAATTGATTAAAAGGAAAATGGAAAGAGATAGAACGTAGTGCCAGCGAGGATCAATTAAAAGAAAAAACGAACAAACAAAGGGTTGTGTGTGATCCAGAGGGATGATAGCAGCAGACAAGATAAATGGTGAGATATAAGCTGAAACGGGAATCGAATAAATACTGGGACGGAACGTAAAAAAAAAAAGAGTACAGAATTTTCTTATGGCGATCTCGCAGCTGCCTGAGAGAAAAAAAAGTCTCTGTCCCTCTCTGGCTCATGGAAACGACTATTTACATAGAGATAGATAGATAGATAGATAGATAGATAGATAGATAGATAGAGAGAGAGAGAGAGAGAGAGAGAGAGAGGAGAGAGGAGAGAAAGGAGAGAGAGAGAGAGAAAGGGGAGAGAGAGAGAGAGAGAGAGAGAGAGAGAGAGAGAGAGGGGAGGGGAGGGGGAGAGCGAGAGAGAGAGAGAGAGAGAGAAGAGAGAGAGAGAGAGAGGGAGAGGAGAGGGGAGAGAGAGAAAAGAGAGGAGAAGAGAGAGAGAAGGGGGGAGAAAAGAAAAACGAGAGAGAGAAAAAGAAAAGAGAGAGACAGGGGAAAAGAGAGGAGGGGAGGAAAAGAGAGAGAGAGGGGGAGAGAGAGAGAGAGAAGAAAGAGAGAAAGAGAGAGAGAGAGAGAGAAAGAGAGAGAGATGAGAGAGAAGAGAGAGAGAGAGGAGAGAATAGAAAGGAGCCCCAGAAAAAAAAAATGGGGAAAGGGGAAGGAGGAAAAGCCGCTCGGAACTCTTAAGAAACAAAACAATGATAATTTGAATTTGTAGGAAACGTAATGGAAATCATTTAAGAAAAAAAAGTGATGATAAAAATAATAATAATAAATAAATAATATAATTTAAAATAATATAAAATTAAATAAATAAAATATAATAATAAAATAAAATTAAAAAACTAATAATAATAACAATAAAAGATATAATAAAAATAATAATAATGATGATTATAAATATAAATAATAATAAATAATTATTATAGAATGTTAAAAAAAATTAAATGTTAAAAATGAAAAAATTTTC
>NC_051403.1:375376-377876 GCF_015228065.2 Penaeus monodon | reverse complement strand
GCTCATCGGGCTGGGTTTTCCAAAGGGTAAAAATTTTGTGCTGAGAGACTGGAAAAAAACATAACGTGTTCTGACTATTGCTTCAGCCCTTTGAATTTTTCTCTGGGGATGTAAACGTTTATTGGGGGATAATTGAAAAAATTCGAGTTAAAAGTTTGGTAGGATAAAAGGCACATATTTAAAATTTTGAAAATGATCTTTTTAAATAAATTCTCTCGTGATGTATCCTTTAAAATACACCTTTTTTTATTTCACCGATAATGAATGTATAAACCTATTTTCGGCCCTTTTAAAACCCAGATTTTTAACCCTTAGATTTATTCACTTATAACCTGACGCAGGGTTTTCTATTTTTTAAAATTCTATGAGTCATGCTTTTGCAGTCTCTATTTTCGACCGATTTTGCATACGGAATCAGATTTCAGGGGATTTTGAGTACAGATTTAAAACATTTAAAATGCAGACAGGGGACAAACAAATTCACACAATGTAAGATAAAGGGAATACAACAAAAACACAACGATCCCCACCACAAACCCCCACATACAGAAACACACTACACACAAAAACACACACAAAAACCACACAACCCCACCACACAACCCCACATACAACACAAACACCAAACCAAATAAACAAGCACATACACACATTCATACCCCCCCCCCCCTCTTCCTTTCGTTCCCTCACCCCCATAGTCTCCCAGCGCAAAAAAATTCAAAAGCAGTGAATTTCCTGTTTAATTTTAAACATCGTTTCACTCGTTCATAAATGTGCTTGTTCGGGGGGAAAATGTGGGGTGATTTTTACGCAGGGTTTTACGTTTCGGGCAAAAAATAGGTTCCCTTCATAGCCCTTGTTTGAACCCACCGTGCTGGAGAAAAAAAGAATAGTTTACATACTTTAAATCACAGGCCAAAACCATAGGGCACGCCAACAAACCCCCACACAAAACACATCCACCACAAAAACCACAACACACAAAACCCAAAAACCCCAACACACACAAAACACGCCAACCAACACCCACACCCCCACACACACAAACACCCAAAAACAGCACACACACACAACCCACACACCAACACACAAAAAACACACACACACCCAACACACCCCCACACACACACACACACACACACCACAACCACCCAAAAACTGCACACAAACAACACCCACACCAAACCCACACAAACCCCCCAAAAACTTTTACAAACAAACAAATAAACAACAACAAAAGGATATGATAAAGAAAAAAGATTGTTCAAGAAAAAAAGAAAGACAAATTGGGATGTTTCTAAAACAGGAACATTCTATTGAAAGAAAAAAGCAGAGGATAGGGGCAAGGGTGAGAGGTGGAGGGAAGGGGAGGGGGCAGAGGTGGAGGGAAGGGGAAGGGGCAGAGGTGGAGGGAAGGGGAGGGGGAAGAGGTGGAGGGAAGGGGAGGGGGCAGAGGTGGAGGGAAGGGGAGGGGGCAGAGGTGGAGGGAAGGGGAGGGGGAAGAGGTTGGAGGGGAAGATTAAGGGTAGAAGGTAAGGGCCATTTGCGATTAAGGGAAAGGAAAATGGGGGTAAGGACAGTTGCTTGAAGAAGGTCCCAACCCCCCACCTCCCTCGTTACCCTCTCCCCCCGAACCCCACACTCACACCCTTCATGTCACCCCGACCTCACCTCTTCCCCTCCTCCCCACACCTCCCTCCCTCCCTCCCTCCCCTCCATTACCGCCTTTCAACATCTATTTTATTGTAAATTTGACGGCCTTTCGAAGCACTGTTTATGACGGCGAGGTTCGCATCGAGGTTGAAAAACATCGGATCCCGGAACCTCGCGAAAACGCCACTGGATTTGGTCGACTGCAGATCCCGGCTTGGTTTAACAGAGCAGCAATTGGTACGAATGGCCTGTAAGGGAAAGAGAAAGGGAGGAAGGAGGGAGGGAAAGAGAAAGGGAGGCAGAGAGGGAAAGAGAGGAAGGAGGGGAAGAAGGAGAGAGAGAGAGAGAGAGAGAGAGAGAGGAAGAGAGGAGAAGAGAGAGAAGAGAAGAGAAGAGAGAGAGAGGCAGAGATTATATAGCGTAATAACTGGCTCGTTTAGAGTGAGGCTGGGTGTAGCCACTGGAAAGAGGTGCCCACGTTGTTGATATGGATGCGTAAGGAGACTCGTTTACATCTATTGTCTCTGTCAGTTCTCTCTTATCATTTCCCCCCCCACCCCTCTCTCTCTCTCTCTTCTCTCTCTTCTGTCTCTCTCTTCTCTCTCTCTATCTCTCTCTCTCTCGTCTTTCTTTCTCGCCTGGCTGTCTCTCTCTCTCTCTCTCTATCTACTCCTTCTCTCTTTCCCTCTCTCTGCTCGTCTGTCTGTCTCTCTCTCTCTTTTCCCTCTCCTCTCTCTCTCTCTCTTCTCTCTCTTCTCTCTCTCTCTCTCTCTATCTCTCTGTCTGTCTGTCTGTCTGTCTCTCTCTTTCTCTCTGTCTGTCTCTGTCTGTCTGTCTTCTCTCCTCT
>NC_051403.1:329687-341949 GCF_015228065.2 Penaeus monodon | reverse complement strand
GGGGGTAATTCTATTTCTATTACCATTGGACCCGTGGCTGTTTCCACGGGACCCAAATGTCCAAATAATAACCACCGCTCAGCGAGGGCGGAGGTCCAATTTTTATCTGACCTCGTTTGACCGAGAGTTCGTTCCAAGCTACCGACGCGGTAGGGTCAGCTCTCGCCTCCCTCCGGGAGAGTTCGTGTCAAGCGACCAGCGCGGTAGGTCAGCTCCGCCCTCTCTCCGGGCAGCTGACCGTGGCCTCCACGCGGCGCTTTTGACCCTTTAGACAAGTCGTAGCGTCGTCATAGCATGTGTTCACCCCTTTACATGTGTTTTGCGTCCCTGTCAGCCACTGTACTAGAGTACGCATAGCCTTTTACAACGATTATTTTGTAAATACCAGGGCCCGTTTTTCAAATTTCATATATTTAATGGATTCTTTTACTTTTATTACACGCCTTTTACGTGTTTTGGTAATTATTTAGACTATTTTATGCAACATCATTGTGCGCCTGTGTGTTTGCCACCGGGAGATTTGACAGGCCGTGCAATGCCATTACGTCGAGAAAAGCCGGTGAGTAAGGTTTTATTTCGAGTGCTGCGTCGATTCCATATTGTGGATATACAGGGCAAATAGACATTAGTCTCTATCACAGCCTGATATTTGAACCCATCAAGTGCCCCAAATGGCGAAAAAAGTTATTATAAACCAAGCAATTTACCCTGGGGGTCCAGAGGGCAGAGCCCCCTGTCTAGGGAATATATAGATCGTAGTGTATAAATCCCACAGGGTTAAGGTTAGGTTGGTTTATTGGTTAGGACGCAATGTACGATTACCACGGGGGATCTGGATTATGTGAAATCCCGTAGATTAGTTTAGTTTAGTTTAGTCCTTTATTTACCACCCAGGCTAACTGCACAGGCGTGGGCAAGCTGTGGTACATTTGATGCATGGTTATAACATATAATGGTATTACATTTCAATTTTAGGCTATAACATTATTATGATAAGTACTATATCAATTAAAGAAGAAACAATTACACAGTCGTTTATCTACTCATCTGCCATACCGACGTACAGCTTGGGCGTGGAAAGGCATTGCTACATTTGATATGCAGTCATGTGATGCTACATTCCAAATTTAGGCTGTAACACATGGCACTCTGAGTATAATTGTACAAGCGTTCGCTTGTATTCTTCATTGCACAGTTTACACTTAGTTTCTTTTGACATTACAAACTGTACTGAGATGCCAATACAATCTATATCCAAGCCTGATTCTTGCGGTCACAATATCACACTGTCTTGTTCTTTTATATAAACCATAGGTGAATGAATTTTGCCTAAACCGGTCATAGTGCTTAATGTTATAGCTTTCAGGCATTGAGAATTCATCAAACCAGTCAAGTCCTCTTTCAAGGAAGCTTTAATATTGTATAAAATCCTGAGATAGGTACCCCAAGATCTATATCCACACTTTGCTTGTCACATGCTGAGTTTGCCAGGCGATCAGCATGATCATGCCTGGGGATTCCAACATGCGATGGAATCCACACAAAACGTATATCATGGCCTCGTTCTTTTGCACGATACATGTTTATCCTGATGTCATTTGCGATATTAACTGCACCTTTGTCTAGAGTGTTCAGAGCCTGGAGAGCACTCTGTGAATCACAGAATATTACCCCCGAGCCTTGATTCAATAGAAATTCGGTGGCCATGAGTATTCCTGCCTACTCAGTTTGCTAGTGCTAGCCCAGTCATGAACCCTCCTACAATCCTGGTGCTTCAAGATATTGTTTTCATATACAACAAAAGCACATCCTGCTCTACTCCCAACTGCAAGGACCCGTCAGTGTAGCATTCATATGCTTTGGGATAGAGTTTCAAGGTGCTCATTTATAATTTTAAGTGCATACTGTTTAAGTATAGCCGGGGGGGACACTGTCTTTTTTGGGGCAGTCATATAATATCACTTAGGTCCGACATTTCCACGGGGGTACAGAACGTCCATGTAGGGTCTTAGTTAGGGGTGTGTTCAGCTGAGGTAAGTGTTTACATGTTACTTGTATCCAGGGTTTGAGTAAGAATCGGTGTTGTCATGAAAAGGTAGCTCCTCTGTTCTGTGTTTTATTTGTCTTTGGAACTCTGTACAATGGGGGGATTCCCTAATTGATTTGACAGCAAATGTGGTATTTATATTAATATTCTTTCGTAAACAGAGGGTAATTTAGTTCGGTTCTCATATTCACAATTCTTGTTGTTCTAGGGGCACCAAGAATGATCCTCATGGCTTCATTTTGTATATGTTCTAAACTAGTCAACTCTGATTCCTTGTAAAACACTAGGTGCAATGCATGAAAATCTATGACTGACCGTATGTATGACAAGTAAAAGAGTCTTGCAATATTGACATTGACCATGGTCTTTCCCAAACAAGTGTCCTAAGTGCTTCAGCCGCTCCCACACCCTTTTTTCAGGTTTCTGATGAACTCTGCATCAATGACAATCACCCCAAGGTATTTGTATTGATGGCAGAGATCTACTCAATGTTATTTATATAAAACCTTGGCAGAGGGATTGTCTTGGATTAAAAGCCTTGTTTTTTTCAGTCGAGATTATCAACCCACACTCAATAGCCCTTGCTGAAGTATATCTAGAATCTCTTGCATTCTTTCCTCGGATGAGGATTTAATGCAATATCATCGGCATAGCAAATAATGGAGCGTTTCCCTCAAGTGGTATATCGTCTAGTAATCTATGCATTAAGATGTTAAATAGCATGGGGCTAAGTAACACCTCCCTGAGGTGTGCCGGTTTTAAATACTTTTGTATAGTACTCTTAATGCCCCTGTAGAGTACCGGAGCCGACCGATTCGATAGATACATGTGAATCCATGTTAACAGTTTTCCCTGAATACCAAAAGTAGCTAGTTGCTCAAGAATTATTTCTCAGTTTGCAATATCAAAGGCAGATTTAAGATCAAGAAATATGGTTTGCATGCCTGGGTTTGTGTCTGTTAAGTATTCTGCAAAAGTGCTGACTGCTACGCCTTGGGGGAAATCAATACAGTCTGGGGGATAACTTAGCATTTATGCGTACCATAAGCCTGTTCAGATTTTACCTCTCAAGTACTTGCACAGACAGGAGGTCAAGGAAAAGGGCCTGTATTTGTCAGTATTAGGTTTAGGTATGGGAATGATTAAGCTTTTAGTCCAGGGGCTTAGGATGATTCCTTGTGATAGGCTGAGTCTATACAGGTGCAAAAGTGGGTTGCCTGGTACCTGAGCAATGTGGCGAAGGACGCTGTAAGTAATGCCATCTTCGCCAGGGGCGGTTGCCTTACCTTTCAGAAGGGCATTTTCTTAGTTCCCCACTCGGTTATTTTGGCAAAATTGGAGGGGTCAATAGCAGCACAGGCTACTGCTATATTAAAGTTCCGATCTAAATTTTTGACTTGTCTAGTTTTATCTTTTATCCCTTGTGGGAGTGAGTTTAGCTGAGAATTCCCCGGGCCCACTGCTCTAGCAGCATATTAGCATATATATATATATATATATATATATATTATATATTATATATATATTATATATATATATAATTTAATGTATTATGTGCAAGTGGCGCTCTTTAAAGATTTCCCCTGAACAACTGAAATTTCACTTGCATAATGATGCACATCTATAGGTTATGTGTTGATCTCCAGTCCTTACCTGATAACATGTTTCTGTTACAGCAGAATGGCCGCACACCATAAGAGATATTTGATGAAATAAAAGCAACTTATGCCCCATCATATGACATAATCAAACATTGGCACCACCAGTTCAGGTGTTGTTGGAGATCTGTCTGCCTTTGATGTGGGTACCATCCATCAGTGGAGACTGCCACTTTGAAATCGCCTTATTACTGTTCGTCAGCTGGCCCAAGATGTCAAGTGTTAGTGCTGGGTCTGTGGACATGACCATTTGCATATCAAAAATTGTCTGCTCGATGAGTTTCCAGGTTACTCACACCTTTCCAGAGCAGGAACAAATTCCATGCTCCAAGGCTCTTTTAGCCATGTGCTATGAAAACCAGGAGGAGATTTTTGAGAGATTAATTACTCAGGATGAAACTTGTGTCCATCCTATGATTCAGAAACTAAGTACTAGTAAAAACAATGAAGGCACTTTGACTTCCCAGGCCCCCAAAATGCATGTGTCACACCCTGGGTAGGCAAGGTCCATAGCAGTAGCAAAAGATACTACAATTACTGGAGCTAAATATGCTCCCCATTGCTAACGCCCCATCTCTAATTCCTCGCGACAGGTCTCGTCGAGCTGCCCATGCCATGAAATCCTGGGTCTTCCCACAGGCCTCCTCCATCCAGGGTTGTCTCGCAGAGAGACAACCTGATGAGCACGTTAATCCACAGGGAAACGAGCTAGGTGCCCATATATCCTGAGTTGGCGATCCTGGATTATGCAAGTAACAGGTCCCATGCCAGTTTCACAGTGTAACCGTTGGTTGGACATATAGTCCTGCCAAATGTCCCCAATGATCCAGTGAAGGGATTTGTTACAAAAGGCATCAAGATGAGACTCTAAGGCACTGGATAGCGTCCAGGTTTCGCTTCCATAGAGCAAAACTGGCAGTATCAAGGCTTGGTCCTTCTGTATAGGTACCGACATCTCCAAATGCTCTTGTTAATCGAGTTCATGGCTGCTGTTGCCTGACCAATCCATCTATTGACTTCTTGGTATGACAGCCCAGAGATATGGACTATGCTACTAAGGTATGTAAAACTCTCTGTAACCTCAACGTCCTCGCCACAAGCATGGATCGACTGAACGAGTCCCCCTAACTGGCCCCCAAAGTCCTGAATCTTAGTCTTGGTCCAGGAAACTTCTAGGCCTAAGGGCTTTGCCTCATTGCTAAATGCATCTAGAGCCGCCACCAGTGACTCCAGGGACTCAGATAGGATGGCAACATCATCGGCAAAGTCAAGGTCAGAGACCTTGATATTGCCCAGTGTTGCTCCACACTGACTTTGGCTAGTAGCTCTGCCCATTATCTAGTCCATACAGGTGTTGAAAAGTGTTGATGCAAGGACACAGCCTTGTCTCACCCCTGAATTAACAGGGAAGAAGTTTGACAGACCACCACCACACTTTACAGCACTTTCAGTACCGTATAAGGCTTGCTGTACGTCAATACTCTGCATTGGAATTCCCCTGGATCTCCCATAGCGATTCACGATGCACCGAGTCAAACACCTTCTTGAGATCGATGTAGGCTGCAAGCAACCCATGACCAAACTCACAAAACCGTTCCAGAATTACTCGAAGCACTAGTATTTGGTCTATTGTGGACTTGCAAGGAGTGAATCCAGACTGTTCTGGTCTTTGATGCATCAGTAGGTGATCACATATCCTTTTCAGAAGAATGTAGGCAAAAATTTTGCCTGATATGTTTAGCAACTTATGGCAGTGTACTGACATGGTAGTTGCTACGTCCCAATGATCCCCTTTCCCCTTCCAGAGAGGGATAACCATACCCCTCAACAGGCCAGAGGGAATAGTATCAGACTGCCAGATGGCAGTCAAGACTGTATGCAAGCCCTGAGCCATAGGTTCACCCCAAGCCTTTAGAAGTTCAGCAGGGATATCACATATGCCTGCAGCTTTCCCACTCTTCATCTTGGAAATTGCCATCCTAACCTCAGTTAGGGTAGGAGGTTCCTCGCTGATGGGTGGGTCCGGCACAGGCACTGCAACATCGCTTGCATCCAAGCTAACTGTTGGAGGATCACCTGGTACAACTGTTCAAATTACTCAGCCCAACGTTCACGAACCCCAACATGATCTGAGATGATCCGTCCATCCGCTGATCAGACTGCAGTCATCTGTGAGGAGGGCTTAGGGTTCAGTTTTTCTCAGGGCTTGGTAGACAGGGCGAAGGTCATTTACCAAGAAATGGCCTTCGACCTCCTCAGCAAGATTCCTGATGAACTGTTCCTTGTCCTTCTCAGCAGTGTCCGAGCCCTACGCACCATGGAACGACGCAAGACTTGATTCCCATTCAGCGAGCCTTGCGACACGCTTCAGTGGCCTCTAATGTCTCCAGGGAGATGGAATTCTGCCTTGTCCTTGGGCGTACGCCAATGGACTCCTGAGCTGCTTCGAGTGTTACGCGCTTGAAGAACTCCCACAGAGCAACTGGGTCCATCAGGTTGCTGGGTTCTGTGAATCGGTCAGAGACTGCCATGGCGAACCCACGGGCACACTCCTCCTCCCTTAGTCTGTCCAAGTGAACACCTTAGGGTGGCCACTGGAGGGACGGGGAGTTTTGAAGTGGACCCGCAGGGTAGCCACAAGCAGCCTATGGTCGGTGCCACAGAACTCGGCACTCCGGTAAACCCTGCAGTTCTGGAGGATCCTCCATCGCGTGCTAACAAGAATGTGGTCGATCTCCTTGGCCACTGTACCCGTATCGCTGTACCAAGTCCAGCGATGCGGGTTGGAGCGCTGGTACCAGGAGCCAGAGATCCTCATTTTCTGGGACCTAGCAAAGTCCCGGAGAAGGAGGCTATTCTCGCTGCTGGGATCAGCTCCCGAGCCATGGGGGCCGACAGACATCTCGTAGCCAGCTCGGTCACAGCCGGATACCGCATTGAAGTCGCCCAGAACAATGCGAATATCTCGCCGGGGGCAATCGTCTGCCACAGATGCGAGTTTGGCGTAGAACGCCTCTTTCACATAAATTTTATATACATCAGTATACAGCAATAAGAGACATGAAGCCAAAGCATGCTTCAGTCTGAATGCCATAATATGCTCATCAACCGGTGTCACCTCGACTACAGCGGGCTCAAGTCGACTGGAGATGGCTATGGCTACACCCTGGAGGTGGTGACCATCACTACGGCCTGACCAGTAGTAGGTGTAACCACCCACACTGATCGTGCCGCTACCAGGTCTTCTCACCTCTGAGAGGGCAGCCACCTCAACTCCCAGTCGCTTCAATTCCCGCGATAGCAGAGGTAACCGCTCATCCTGCCGCAAGGACCGGATGTTCCAAGCGCCTACCCGGAAAGCACGCCTGAGATTAAGCCTCGGGTGGTCACTCCGGGTGCACACCACCTCTGCCGCCCCCGCCAACAAGCCCCAAATAAAGGGGGTCGGCAGGCTGTGGGACCGCCCATCCACCTGTGGGGTTCCCGAGGGCTTTGCCCCACAAGCTCCATGGTGGGTTGGCGCCTGCCGGGGCACAGGCGGGACGAGTATCTCTTGTTCCAATCCTGCACCCCAACATTTGCCCTCCCAGCGGGACCCACAGCCCGCCTTATTTGCTGGGTGGGAGGGACAACACCCCTCCCCCTAGCATTTCCATTTATAAATGACGTTACCAGAGGGTCAGTTTCTGGGGGGTGGAGGAATGGCAAGGCCCACCTCCCCCGAGCCGCCCCATTTCCCCAGGGTGGCTAGGGGGCAGGAGTTGGTACGAAGCCAGAGCATGTCCACACGCCGGTGGGCCATAACTCCGTACCTCTGGGGCCTCCTGCTGCTCCGAGATCCCCCACAGATTTAGACTGGGACCGCAAGGTGCCCAGTTACCCATGGGTGGCCACAAGGAGGCACTGCAGAAATCTTGATGATGGAGAGGCTGTGACCTGGCAGGGGAGACTTATGCAAAAGCTGCTCCCTTTTTCACACTGAGCTAGCCAGGGTTGAAGCTGCAAGTGAGAATGCATGCAAGCACTTAACACTATCTAGGCTACCACACCATCGCTTCACATCACCATGCACGTGAAGCACCCATAATATATTATATATATATATATATATATATATATATATATATAATATAATGTGTGTGTGTGTGTGTGGTGTGTGGGGGTGTGGGTGTGTGTGTGTGTGTGTTTTTTTGTGCTTTTTCATATGAATACATATGAATAATGTATTTAAAAAAATTAATGTATATATAATATATAAAATTTTTAAAATATATTTTAAATTAATATATTTTTATATATATATGTGGTGTGCACACCCACACACACCACACACACACACACACACACAACACAAAAACACCACACACACACACACACAAAACCCCCTACATACACACCCCACTCACACACCACATCACACACACACCATACCAAAAACCCCTAACACACACATACCACCCCCACACACATACCACACACACAACACAAAACCACACACCACACACCCACACCCAACACACCCACACACCACAAACACATACATACACATCACACCATACCATACACAACATACACATACAAAACCCACATGCCCAACACCGCACACACACACATACCCCCTTCTCTCCCCTTCAAAATACGCCTGGTCAAAAAGGGGAAAACCAGAGGTATCAGATCAGGAAAAAGGATGAAAGGAAAAGGTTTTAGCCACAAGATATCCCCCTCCATCTAGAAAATTAGAGTTGTAAACGGGCATATTGTTTTTAGGGACGGACCCCTTTTTATTCAACTTTCCTTGCCTCTTTTTTTTGACCTTTCCCCACTTTCCCCTTAAAAAATATGACAGGGGGGAAAGGAAAAAACCCAGGGATCAGTCAGAAATAAGGATAAAAAGGGAAAGGATGACCCAAGGAATGCCTTCCATCTGGACAATGTGAGAGTTGTGAACAGGGGCATTTCTTGTGGGAAATGACACCTTGTAACTTTCGTGATTTTTTTTTTGTCACTTCCCAAAATTTCTGTAGAAATAAAGCATGTTAGCTCCATAATTTTTTTTTACTACCCCTATGCCCTTGCCTCCCGAGGGTAGACCATGCATTTTGGGGGGGAAGTCAAAGTGCCTTTTTGTTTTTTTTTGGTCTTAGTTTTTTGAATCATAGGATGACCAAATTTCATCCTGATAATTTAAACTACAAAAATCCCTCCTGGTTTTTTATGGACAAGCTAAAAAATCCTTGGGGCAATGAAAGTTGCGCTCTGGGAAAAATGTGAGTACCTGGAAACTCATCGACAGCAATTTTTTGATATGAGATGGTCATGCCACAAACCCGCACTAACACTTAAATCTTTTGGGCCCCCTTAAAAACAGAATAAAACATTTTTTAAAGGGGCATCTCCATTATGGAGGTACCAAAACAAGGGAGACAGATTTTCCCAAAAACACCTGAAATGGTGTGCCAAAGTTTTTTTATGATATATGGGGGTCCTGCCCCCCGGGGGCTTTTTTTTCATCAAAACTCTTGTGGGTGGGGCCATTTAAAAATAAAAAATTTTAAGTCTTACTCCCTGGTACAATTTTTACACCCTTCTACTCCTTCCGCTTAAACAAGAACATGTTTCAGGTAAGGACGGGAAATCAACACATAACCTATAGATGTGGGGGAAAAAAAAAATTTTTTTCCCCTTAATCAAAAAATTTTATTTTATAAATTTTAAATTTTTTTAATTTAAAAAATTAATTATAATATATATAAAATAAACTAATATATTTTTTAAAAAATTTATAAAATATATATATTTTAATTATATATATAATAAATATTATAAAATTTTATATATATTTAATTAAAATATTTTAAAATTATATATAATATATATTATATATATAATATATATATAAATTATATATATTATTTATATATTAAAAATTATTATATTATATTTTATAATAAAAAATATATAATTACTTAAAAAAATTTTTAAAAAAATTTATATAATTATTTTTAAATATATATATATAAAAATTATATATATATATATATATCCCTATAATATATAATATATATAATATATATGATAATATATATATTTATATATTATATATATAATATATATAATTATAAATACATATAAATGTTGTGTTCATTGGCAACACACACCACCACACACACACAACACACAAGAACACACACCACACACAACCCCACACACAACACACATACATCACACAATTGGAGGAGTATGGAAACTGTACAAATTTTTAAAATCATAAAAAAAAACTGACTCGTAAAACCGACTATGCTGTTAAAATGAAATCAGCATTTTCACTTCCTGGTTTTACATTTTTTGACAAAAAATTTTATCTTGTTCTGATTCTGAAAAACGAAAAAGCGGTGGACCCGGGTGTTGACAGTATGGTTTTGAGAAAAATTATGAATTTGTCAATGAGCACAATTCATTCTTCGCCCCCACTCTGCAATTTGTGGGGAAAAGGGTGTCTCCCAGAACGGGGAACTTAATTTGGTCTCAGTAAAACCCAAGTTAGGTCCTTTGTACACAAAATCTCCTTTGGCACTGAGTTTGAAGATAAAAAAAAATGATTTATGTTATTTCACGAGGGAAATTCCCCGGTGAAAAATTTTTAGACCTGAAAAAAAAATTGAGCATCATAGAGGTTCCAACAATGATGTGTATACGAAATTACTTAAAAACTGTTAGAAAATTATGGCCATTTATGGGGCCACAGATTTTTCACAGAAAAAAACAAAGTGACATACCTTGTATAGAGGCCCCCAAATTTCATCTAAACCACATAGAATCCACTATACCGTTGGGAAGGTTTGAAAATGTAGGGAAATTTTTGATGCACTGGGAAAATAAGTTATGTGCTGAAAACTTCCAAATTTCCCAAATTTTATTGTTTTAAAAAAAAAGAAAAAAAGGAGGCACTGCAGAAAATCTTGATAATGGAGAGGCTGTGACTGGCAGGGGAGATTATGCAAAAGCTGCTCCCTTTTCACACTGAGCTAGCCAGGGTGGAAGCTGACAAGTGAGAATGCATGCACGCCAACTTAACACTATCTAGGCTACCACACCATCGCTCACATCCACCATGCCGTGAAGCACCCATATAATATATCTATATATATATATATATACTAAATATATATATATAGATTATAGAATATAGTGTGTGTGTGTGTGTGTGTGTGTGGGTGGTGTGTGTGTGTGTGTGTGTGTGTGTGCATTTTCATATGAATACATATGAATATATGTATGTATATATATATATATGTATCTATATATAGAATATATATGTATATATATAATATATATATAGATATATATATTATGTAGGTGTGGCACACACACACTACACACCACACACACCACAAACACACACCACACAGACACACACGCCACAGACACCACACACACATACATAACACACACACACATACACACACACACAACACACACACAGCACACAAACACACACACACACACAAACATAGACATACATACACATACCACACACATACACATACACACACATACACATACACACACGCACATGCACAAGCAACGCCACACACACACATACCCCCTTAATACTGCCCTTCAAAAAATACGACCTGGTCCGAAAGGGGAAACCAGATGGTATCAGATCAGAGAATAAGGATGAAAGGAAAGGATGTTATAGCCAACAAGATCATGCCCTCCATCTAGAAAAAGTGAGAGTTGTGAACAGGCATAATTGTTTTGTAGGGGACGGACACCTTTAGTCAACATCTTGCCTCTCATTTTTTGACAGCTTGCCCAACAATTTCCTTCAAAAATAGACATAGGAGTGAAGTAAAATCAGATGGTATCAGATCAGGCGAATAAGTGATGGAAAAGGAAGGAGTAGCCACAGGGAATGCGCTTCCATCTGGACAAATGTGAGAGTTGTGAACAGGGGCATTGGCTTGTAGGAGATAGAACACCTTTGATAAACATTCTTGTGAATTTTGTTTTTTGTCAGCTTCCCACATTTCTGTTAGTAATGAGCATAGTTCGCTCCAGTAAAGTGTAGTTTGTTACTACTCCTATGACTTGACTACGAGGGAGAACACATGCATTTTGGGGGCCTGGAAGTCAACGTGCCCTTCATTGTTTTTTAATGGTACTAGTTTCTGAATCATAGTGAGGACACAAGTTCACCTGAGTAATTTAACTCTACAAAAAAATCTCCTCCTGTTTCATGGCACAATGGCTAAAAAGATCTCTTTTTTTTTAGAGCAATGGAATCGTTGCTGCTCTGGGAAAGATGGAGTAGTCCTGGAAACTAATCGACAGACAATTTTTGATATGCAGATGTTCAGGTCCACCAGACCCAGCACTAACACTGGACATCTGGGCAGCTGAAGAACCAGTAATAAGAGATTTCAAAGTGGCAGGTCTCCACTTGTGATGGTACCAACATCAAAGGCAGACAGAATTTCCCACAACACCTGAACTGGTGGGTGCCCAAGTTTGATATGTCATATGATGGGGCATCCTGCCCATAAGTTGCTTT
>NC_051403.1:317187-327187 GCF_015228065.2 Penaeus monodon | reverse complement strand
TAGCCATGTGCAATGAAAAACCCAGGAGGAGAGGAGATTTTTGATAGATTAATTACTCAGGATGAAACTTTGTCCACACTATGATCAGAAAACTAAGTACCATAAAAAACAATGAAGGCACCTTTGACTTCCCAGGCCCCGAATAAGCATGTGTCATACCTCGGTAGCATGTCATCAGAGTAGTAACAAACTACAATTACTGGAGCTAACTATGCTTCATTACTACAGAACATGTGGGAGCTGACAAAAAACAAAATTCACAGAATGTTGATCAAAGGTGTCTCATCTCCTACAAGACAAATGCCCTGTTCACAAAACTCTCACATTGTCCAGAGGAAGAGCATCCTGTGGCTAACATCCTTCCTTTTCATCCTTATTCTCCGATCTGATACCATCTGGATTTTACTCCTCCATGTAATATTTTGAAGGAAATTGTGGGAAGCTGTCAAAAAAAAAAATGAGAGGCAAGACGTTGACTAAAGGTGTCCGTCCCCTACAAAAAACAATATGCCTGTTCACCAACTCTCACCATTTTCTAGATGGAGCGCATGATCTTGTGGCTATAACATCTTTCCTTTCATCCTTATCTCCTGAATCTGATACCATCTGGTTTCCCTTTTGCTGACCAGGTCGTATTTTGCAAGGGAAGGAGGAAGGGCGGTAGGTGGAGTAGGGGGGTCCAAGTGTGATGGGGAATGGGAGGGGGGGGAGACAAGTGTGATTGGGGGGGGGATGGGTAGGGGTGTGTATGGGTAGTAGGGGTATGAGTGGTCGAGGGCGGGGGTGGGGTGTGGGTGGGAGGGTGGGGGTGTGTGTGGGGGGGGGGGGGTACAGTGTGGGAGGTAGGTGGCGTGTCGTGGGTAGGGGGGGGGGGGTGTGTATGCGGGTGGGTAGGGGTTTGGGATGTGGGTGGCTGGGTGTAGGGGGTGGGCTAGAGGGTGTAGGTACTGTGGGGTAGTGTGTATGTATGTGTGTGAGTAAGCCGGAGCGAGCTTTTTTTCTGCAACCGAGTGATAATGCCCTTCTCTCCTCCCTTTTTTCCCCTTTCTTCTATCTTAATCTCTTCAGTTTTTTCTTTTCCCTTTTCCTTACAGGCTTCGTATCGTCAGTCTTATAGATATCGAGTTTTTATATTCCATTTTTCACTTGATTTCAATTCATTGTTATTATTACTCTTTATCTGGGTAATGAGATCGGTGGTAATTATTTCATTGATGGGCTGATGAAGCTATAGATTCTGTTGTTGTTTACTTTCATTAATAATTAAGTCCTTCGCTTTATTTCGCGTTATGTTATGATTGCTATTACATAATACTATTAAATAATTTTAGAATTACATCCAATTTTGTCATTATTTACCTATTCACCCCATGGATGACTGCTACTCACTTCGGAAAAAGTCTGTTTTGGTGTTTTTCATTTCAAAGTAACTTGCATTTTTTTTTATCGTATTATTTATTATTTATCTATTTATCTATTTATTTTTGAAAATGAATAAGTCCTCGTTATGTCGCAGTTGGTATCGTTTGTATTAGTTGTAAGACGATGCGTTGTGTCCGTTTGAGTTTTTTAGAATATTGAATAGTTGCTGCAATATATTATATGTTCCTATTGATAAAAGGGTTTTTCGCTTCCATTCTTCCTCCTGGAAGAAATCGTGTTTGGTATGTAGATATTTTAATCCAAAATGCTTCCAATGTCCACCCCATCCTTTTATGTAAAATTCATTTTCGTATCTATTAATTAGAAGCAGTCATGAGAATTGAGTGATACACCAGCACGCAGTTTCTTATCACTAACTGAGTAATATTTCTCTTTTTTTCCAGGACTTAAGATAACCGAAGACAAAAAAACACGATAATGTATAATAATGAAGTATTTCCAAGTACTGCCTTCGAAAATTGACGGAAAGTGATTACACGAACACGTTACATCTAAAAAAAAAAGAAAATTTACGAGTGTGAGAATATACACAAGCGAAAAGAACAAAACAACAAAAAAAATGACTTCTTACGACGGTCCGAGCGCAGTTTAATTAGCGAAGACGAATACAAACGAATCGGACGAATACTATGACGCACGCCTGGACCGACAGAGGAGACATCACGTGACTCACGGATCTCAGCTCTTCCCACAATCAGTCGTCTCTGAAGTCACGTGACCGTCCTCAAGGGTGGAAGTCTTCAGCATGTAGTAAAGATGATGAAGGACGTTTCATCTGAGCGTGAAAGAAGTTCGATTTAGCGGGAAGTGTTTGATCGTTTGTGCGTAAAGGTATGATATAATAAGGCGTTTCCTTTTTTTCCCTTTTATCGAAGTTCTGATCTGCGCTTGTGGCAACAACAAAAAAAGACCGGAAAGAAAAAAAGCCATATCGAAATCAACTATAAACAGATGTCATAACGAAAAGATAATAATAATTAACGAAAGGAATATTAAAACAGAAAGCCAAGCGAAAAAAAAACAGATAAACATTCGTAACATCCACGGATTAAATCATAACATCCAAAACAACACAAACACACACAAAACAAACACACACAAAATACAAAACAAATATATATAAGACCCAACACCAAAAAAAAAAAAAAAAATAAAATAAACCAAGCTCTACAAAAAAATACCATCAAATCTCAATACAAAAAAAAATGATCAATTTGAAAAAAAAAGTATTTTCGGTCGTTTGGACTCAGTTCTCTCGCCTACTTTGACCCTACTGACCCCTTTCTCTCTCGAAGTCCTGTTAGCTTAAGAAGGTCATTACTGCACTATGAATGACCGTTTTAAAAGGCAATAAATGATAAGGTGAAGATAAAACGTAGGGAACATATAGGGTCGTTTGGGGGGGGAGGAAGGAGGAAATGGGAAGGAGAAAGAGAGGAGAGAGAGAGAGAGAGAGAGAGCGAGAGAGAGAGAGAGAGAGAGAGAGAGTGAAGAGAGAGAGAGAATGGAGGATGAGAGAGAGAGAGAGAGAGGAGAAGGAATAGGAGAGGGACCGAACGAAGAGAAAAGCTAAATGTACAGAAGGTCTAGAATTCATAGGTTTTTTTTCCCCCCCCCTTCTCTCTTTTTTTTTTTTTCCCCTTTCCTCTCTCTCCCTCTCTCTCTCTCTTTTTTTTTTTTTTTTCTTTTCCTTTTTTCCCCTTTCTCTCCTTTCCTCTTGGGGGTTTTCTCTCTCCTCCTTCCTCCCCCTTTTTTCCCCCCGGCTGGTCTGTTTTTTCTCTCTATTTCTCTCTTCCCCTTTCTCTCCCCTTCTCTTCTTTTTTCTCTCTCCCCCTTTTCTCTTCTCTCTCTCTCTCCTCTCCTCTCTCTCTTCTCCTCCCCCTCTACCACTACTCTCTCTCTCTCTCTCCTCTCCCTCCTCTCTTCTCCTCTCCTTTTCCCTCTCTTCTTCTTCTCCTCTTCTTTCTCTCCCCCCTTCCCCCTCCTTTTTTTCTCTCTCTTTTTTCCTCCTTTCCTCCTTCTCTCTCTCTCTCTCTCTCCCCTTTCTCTTCTCTCCTCTCTCTCTCTTTTCCCCTCTCTTTCTTTTTTTCTTTTCCTTTTTTTCTCTACTCATTCCTCTCTCTCTCTCTCTCTCTCTCTCTCTCTCTCTCTCTCTCTCTCTCTCTCTCTCTCTCGTAATGTTGTTTTCATCTTCTCCCTCTCCCCCATTCACCTTTTTTCCCTAACCCTTTCTCTGACTCTTCAGTATCCTTCCCTCCTCCACAAAAGGTGAAAGCGAGAGAGAGAGAGAGAGAGAGAGAAATGAAAATGAAAATGAAAAGCGACTGCAACTGAAGGCAATTCAATAACGAAAGCAAGAGGCCAGAAAGACGCAGAAGTTAATACGAAGCGAAGGGGAAAGGAAGGAGGAAAAGAAGAGAGGGGGAAAGGAAGAGGATAAGAAGCGAAGGGGAGACATGAAAGGGGCAGATAGATTGGCATAAAGGAAGACAATGGATGAAACAGATGATAAGAGAGCGAGAACGATAAGGATAGGAGAATGGAGAGAAAAGGAAATGCACAGACAGAAAGAGAGAGGAGAGAGAAGAGAGAAGAGAGAAGAGAGAAGAGGAAGAGGAGAGAGGAGAGAGAGAGACGAGAGAGAGAGAAGAGAGTGAGGAGAGAGAGGGACGGGGAGAAAAAGGGGAGGAAGGGAGGAGGGAGGGGGGAAAAGAGGGGTTGAGGGAGGGAGGAGAGAGAGAAGAGAGAAGAGTGAGAGAGAGAGAGAAAGAGGGGAGAGAGAGAGAGAGAGGAGAGAGAGAGGAGAGAGAGAGAGAGAGGAGAGAGAGAGGAGAGAGGGAGAGAGAGAGAAGAGAGAGAGAGAGAAGAGGAGGGGAGAGAGAGAGAGGAGAAAAGGAGAGAGAGAGAGAGAGAAGGAGAGGGGAGAGAGAGAGAAGGAGAGAGAGAGAGAAGAGGGAGAGAGAAGAGGGAGAGAGGAGAGGGAGAGAGGAGAGAGGGGGAGGAGAGAGAGAGAGGAGAGAGAGAGAGGAGGAGGGGGAGAAAAGAGGAGAGAGAGAGAGAGGAAGAGAGAGAGAGAGGAGAGAGGGGGAGAGAGAAGAGAGAAGAGAGAGGAGAGAAGGGGAGAAGGGGGAGAGAGGAGGGGAGAGAGGAGAGAGAGAGAGAGAGAGAGGGGAGAGAGAGAGTGAGAGAGAGAGAGGAGAGAGAGGGAAGGGAGAGAGGGGGGGGAGAGAGAGAAAAGAGAGGGAGAGAGGAGGGAGGGAGAGAGGAGGGGGAGAGAAGGGGGAAGGAAGCGGGGGGAGAGGGTGAGAGGAGATGGGAAAAGGGAAAGGGATGGGGAAAATTTAATGTAAGGAAAAGATCAAAAGATCAAAGAGAAGGATTTTTTTCCTTCTCTCCCCCCCCCCTCTCTCCGGGCTAGTACAGTGGAAAAGTGTCGGCCCCATCCGAGGGGCGGCGGTTTTGCGCCCGCCCAGGCGCGAAAGTTGCAACTGTCGCCGGGGGGTTATGGGGGGGAAAACCACGGGGGGAAGACTGGGTTCGCCGAGTCAGCAGCAGTGACACACGGAGCAAAATCAAGCAGACAGTATGTACCCCAAAGAATATCCTTTGTAACAAATGGAACCAAAACCAAACTTTTTAAAACTCTCCCTCCCCTTCCTCCCCCTCCCCTTCTCTCCTCTCTCTCTATATAAATAATATTTTGATATAAATATATATATATATATATATTATATATATATATATAAAAATATATATGATTATTTATATATATATATATAAAATTATTATAATATATATATTATATATATATATATATATTATTATATATATTATAATAATATATGGGAAGATGGCATTGTCCCCGTGATTTTCCTAGGGTTTGGTTTTTGTTGTAAAGCGATACCCTCGGTTTTTTAAAGTCTTTCTGTAAAAATCGGGGGAAGTTGGGGCTTTTTTAAATTTTTTACTTTACGGTTCGTATCGTGTCATAGATATCGAGTTTTTCTATTCCATTTTTCACTTGATTTCAATTCATTGTTATTATTACTCTTTATCTGGGTAATGAGATCGGTGGTAATTATTTCATTGATGGGCTGATGAAGCTATAGATTCTGTTGTTGTTTACTTTCATTAAAAATTTAAACCTTCGCTTTTTGCGTTTGTTATGATTGCTAAAAATAATACATTAAAAAATTTTTAGAATTACATCCAATTTTGTCATTATTTACCTATTCACCCCATGGATGACTGCTACTCACTTCGGAAAAAGTCTGTTTTGGTGTTTTTCATTTCAAAGTAACTTGCATTTTTTTTTATCGTATTATTTATTATTTATCTATTTATCTACTTATTTTTGAAAATTAATAATTCCTCGTTATGTCGCAGTCGTTATCCTTCTTGCATTATTTTGTAAACGACTGTTGGTCCGTTTGAGTTTTTCAGATTATGAATAGATTTCTGCAATATTATTTATATTTTATATTTATAAAAAAGGGGTTTTTCCCCATTTTTCCCCCGGAAATCTGTTTATAATATTTTTTAACCAAAACTTTCCCAAAGTACACCCTCCGTTTTTGAAATTACATTTTTGACATTTTATTTGAATTTCGCAGAAATTTAGTAAACCCAGCACGCATCTTTCTTTTCACTAATGAGAATTTTCTTTTTTTTCCAGGACTTAAGATAACCGAAGACAAAAAAACACGATAATGTATAATAATGAAGTATTTCCAAGACTTTGCCTTCCGAAAATTGACGAAAGTGATACCACGAACACGTTACATCTATAAAAAAAAGAATAATTTACTAGTGTGAGAATATACACAAGCGAAAAGAACAACAAAAAAAAAAATGACTTCTTACGACGGTCCGAGCGCAGTTTACATTAGCGAAGACGAATACAACGAATCGGACGAATACTATGACGTCACGCCTGAGCACCGACAGAGGATGACATCACGTGACCTCACGGATTCTCCAGCTTCTTCCCACCAATCACGTTCGTCTCTGAAGTCACGTGACCGTCCTCAAGGGTGGAGTCTTCAGTCATTGTATACAAGACTGATGAAGACGTTTCATCGAGCGTGGAAAGAAGTTCGATTTAGCGGTAAGTTGTTGATCGTTTGTGCGTAAAGTAGATATAATATTTCTTTCCTTTTTTTCCCCTTTTTATCAAGTCTGATCTGCTTGCAAAACAAAAAAAAAAAACAGAAAAAAACAAATATCGAAATCAAATATTAAACAGATGTAATAACGAAAATAATAATAATAATAACGAAAGCGAATATTAAAACAGAAAACCAAACAAAAAAAATCAGATAAACATCTTAACATCACACGGATAAATCCATATACATCAAAACCAACACACACACACACATAAACAAACACACAAAAAAATCACAAACAAATATAAATAAGACACAAACACCAAAAAAAAAAAAAATAATAAAATAAACACAAACTCTAATAAAAAATCACATCAAATCTCAATACAAAAAATAATAAATGAAAATAAAAGTATTTTTCTTTTTGCGTCGTTTGACTCATTTCTCTCGCCTACTTTGACCCTACGTGACCCCTTTCTCTCTCGAAGTCCCGTTAGCCTTAAGAGGTCATTACTGCACCTTGAATGACCGTTTTAAAAGGCAATTAAATGATTAAGGTGAAGATAAAACGTAGGTGAACATATAGGGTCGTTGGGGGAAAGGAGAGAGAGAAGAGAGAAAGAGAGAGAGAGAGAGAGAGAGAGAGAGAGAGAGAGAGAGAGAGAGAGAGAGAGAGAGAGAGAGAGAGAGAGAGAGAGAGAGAGAGAGAGAGAGAGAGAGAAGGAATAGGAGAGGGACAGAACGAAAGAGAAAAGATAAATGTGTAGAAAGGTATAAGAATTATAGTTATATGTAAGCTTATAGACACTATATGCAGTGCACACACCGCACACACACACACACACACACACACACACACACACACACACACACACACACACACACACATATATATATATATATATATATATATATATATATATATATATATATATATATATATATATATATATATATATATATATATATTGTGTGTGTGTGTGTGTGTGTGTGTGTGTGTGTGTGTGTGTGTGTGTGTGGTGTGTGTGGTGTGTGGTAATAATAAAAATAATAATAATAATAATGATAATAATCGGTTTATTGATTTTCATGCAGCCAGAGACTGAAAATATACATAGAAATACAGACGGAGAGACATACTATATATACATAAACATACAAACAACACATAAACTAACATCTATAACAAGAAAATAGACAGATAAACAAAATCAAGTACAAAATCAGGTGAGCTAGGATTGGACAAGTAAATATGGACTAGTGTTCGTTGATGAGTCGGACTAGAGTGGGTACTGTGCTCCGGTGGTAGCGGTCAGTGCGGGCCCTGATGGGCACCAGTTTGTTGGCGGCGCGTAGGGCCCAGCGAGGCGGCGGCGCGTCGGGGGGCAGCAGGTCACGGTGGCGTGGATGGCACAGCAATTTTAGACCAAACTGCTGCAGTGAGGTTGAGTAGTGAGTGGCGAGGGAGGTGAGGCCTAGGGCAGCCAGGGCGCTGTCATAGCAGGTGTAGACAGGGCCGAGAATGATCTCGGCTGCCCTTTTCCGCACCCTCTCAAGTTGTAGCAGCTGGGTGGCGGTGAGGGAGGGGGACCAGGCGGGGGAGGCGTAGGTCAATTTAGGCAGGATGAATAGCCTGTAGATATTCTAAAGCTCCGGGAGTGGAGCACCAAGGGACTTGAGGCGACGCAGCATGTGAAGCCTGTACGAGGCAGACCTCACGTCTCTGACGTGCTGCGTCCAGGAGAACTTATCGTCAATGGTGACGCCGAGCAGCTTGGTGGAACGGACTACGTCGAGCGGATGGTTGTCCAGCGTGAGGATGGGCGAGGGGGCGGGGTTGGTGGAGAAGTCGAACTGCATCACAACTGACTTCTGGCGATTGATGGTGACGTGATTTGCGGTGGTCCAGGAGAGGAGGTTGTCGAGGGTGCGCTGGATGGCGGAGTGGTCAAGGTTGGAACTGTCAATGGCAGCGGCGATGGTCGAGTCATCCACGTATTTCCAACGATGCTCGGTATCGAGGAGAGCGTCGTTAATTATGACTAGGAAGCATAGTGAGTGGCAGAAGGCTGGAGACTTGACCCTGCACGCGCACGGCCTGTTGCCTGTTGGAGAGAAAGTCTGCCAGCCAGGGGATGAGGCACTCCCTGATGCCCGTGGAAGCTGCTGCTTTTGAGATGACCGTAGTGTGGTCCACCAGGTCGAAAGCTTTCTTGAAATCTATGAAGATGCTGTTGACGGAGGATTTGCGCTTGTCGAGGTGGGCGTGGACGAAGTCGAGGAAGCTGACGAGGCAGTGTGTAGTGGAGGAGGAGTGCATGTTGCCGAACTGCCGAGTGTCAACGCTGGGCGCGAGGTCCTGGTAAGCCCAGTCGGCGACAAAGCTTTCACACAGCAGGCTGGGCAACGGAGTAATGGCGATGGGTCGTAGTTCGCCGAATGAGGCGGGGCTTGGGGTTTTCCCGATGGCGGTGACAAATGCGGTCTTCCATTGTGATGGGCACTTAGACTGTTGCAGTAGGGCGTTTATAATGGAAGTAAGAGGAGTGGCAAGTTCCATTGCGAACTCCTTGATGTGGCGCATTGGCAGGTCAAGGGGAGTGGTGGCTCTCTTGACGCGGATTTTCCCCAGCTTCTGAAGCACCTGGGACTGACTGACTGTGGGAGCAAGTGAGCGGGCCGGCAGGTAGGCGGGGAGGCGGGTGGTGTCCAGGGGGGGGGTAGCTGTGTAGTGAACCGATACAATTATATTTCGCAAAGTAAATGTGAAAAGTAGCGTCACTGCCACCACCCATTTAATTATCGTATGGGAACGAATATGTGGTTGTAAGAAGGGGAATAGTGTAGAAGATAAAATGAGGAAAGGAGCGATAGATTGTGTAATCGTGAATGTAGCGTGTGTGAATGGTGTAGGTGTTGGGTGCGAAAATATAAAGGTCGGTAAGCGTGAAATAAAGCCGAGGAGAGGCGTGTGCGGGGAGAACTCTCCAACGCAATGAGTAGCGTAATTGATGCTTAGAACTGGTTCAATTAATAGATCCTTTTTCCTTTTACAAGTTGTGAGGGAGACGGTAATATAAAAGTATAACTGATAAAACATTAAAATAAAACGGACAGTAAAATATCGAAAACATAAAAGCACTGGCACAGTAAAACAGAAAACTTAAAACACGAACAGAAATCACTGGCACAGTAAAACGGTAAACGGTAAAACGGAACTGTAAAACACACAGACATTAAAATACAATAAAAAGGCACCAAATCACTAGGGTCACTTTCCGAATAAATATCTCCACAAATGTTTCTCACTTCCTGTGTAAAAATATATCCACACGACCACTTATCTTAAGGAAGGCCCATTCCGGGGACTCCTTAGTTGCTGACAAGACGAAGACCAATCCCCGAATCCCCCGGCTCTTTGTTTTAGGCCTCCCCACGTAAACTCGTAC
>NC_051403.1:309687-312187 GCF_015228065.2 Penaeus monodon | reverse complement strand
GATAACGATAATAATTGTAATAGTATTAATAATAACAGTAATGATGATGATAACAGTTATCGTACTGATGATAACTACAGTCATAATAATAATCATTATGATAATAATAATTATGATAATAATAATTATGGTAATAATATTAACGATAATAATAGTGATAATAATAATCATAGTAAATAATACTAATGTTAATACTAAAAATTATCATAATATTGATAATAATAAAGATAATGATAATGACAATGATGCTGTTACTACTATTATTCCTGATACTACTAGTACTAATAGTAATGAAGACAAAGAAAATAGTAAGACGAAGATAATGAAGAAGAAAATGAAGAAAAAATTATAGCAAAGATAATGATACTCAAGTTTTATTATAATGATATATAGTGATGATATTTACGATAGCAATAACGCCGATACTGACAAAGGTAATGATGATAATAATGATGATGAAGATGATGATACTACTACTACTACTAATGATAATAATGAGAACAGAAACAGTAGAAATGATGATAATGATTATGATACTGATAATGATGATAGTAATGATTATAATTAGAAAGAATGAACAAATATATAGGAAAAACGACCCCAAAAATCAGCTGTCGAATATCGCCAACACAGAATTCCGCACACGCATTCGAACACGGTTGGCAGACGTTGAATTCTAAACCACCTTGTCCGAAACCTTGGGTGCAGATTTCTAATTTTCCTCTCGTTGAAAACACTGCATTATACATTGTTCACGTTTTTTTATGTTCCTTTTTTTTTTTTTTCACTCTCTCCGCCATCATGTAATATTCACGAAGTCTATTGAACTCAATTGAACCTTATATACAACAACTTGATTAACTTTTCGGACAAGTGCACAATGGCGGCTTTCAAGATGTTTCAATGCTGGACTTTTTGGGAAATTATGATTCGCTTCTGACCGCTTGTAGTTTTTTTTTTTTATGAGGGAAAAATTTGGAAAGGTACATAAGGAATTTGATTACATGGCTTTGTGTGGATGTGTATGACGATATTTGGGAGAGAGAGAGAGAGAGAGAGAGAGAGAGAGAGAGAGAGAGAGAGAGAGAGAGAGAGAGAGAGAGAGAGAAGAGAGAGAGGAGAGAGAGAGAGAGGATGAGAGAAGGAGAGGAGAGAAGGAGAGAGAGAAGAGAGGAAGGAGGAAGAGAGAGAAAGAAAGAGAAGAAAGAAGAGAGAAAGAAAGAGAGAGAGAGAAAGAAAGAAAGAGAGAGACAGAGAGAGAGAAAGAGAGAGAATGACAGAAAGAAACAATAACAGACATTAGATACAGAAGCAGACATAAATATAACATTTAAAACAGAAAGATATATACATATATATTTTTTCAAACCTTAACGAGGTTTTATAATATCTAAGAAAATAACATCCAAACCGCTCTTTATTTCATAGGAAATAATGCATGTTTTCAACGTCACTAGCTTTGTTACTAATAGCTCAGATTGGATAACTTTATTTTTTATCTTTTTCTGTTTCTCTTTGACTATAATCAATCTTAGTTCCATTGAAAGCACCTTAATTGATTGATTGATTGCACCTTAATGATTGCATTGATTGCACCTTAATGTCTTTGCAAATGAAAATCGTTTCTTGTCTAATAATTTTCTTCTCGCTTGCTTTTCAGGCCTGGAAGGTATGGCAGTGGTTTCCTTCTCGCTTAGATAGTAATTAGGGAAAGATTGTGTAGGCATACTTATGTGTGTATGTATATATGTATGTGTGTATACATACGCACACACACATATATGTGTATAAATATAACTATATATAACTATATATATATATATATCACACAATACTACAATATACATAACCACACAATACACACAAACACCACACACATATATATATATATAGTTACAACACACACACACACAACACATACACACACACACACACACCACACACACACACAACACACACACACACACACACACACACACACACACACACACACACACACATTATATATATATATATATATATATATATATATATATTATATATATATATATATATATACAACACACACTACCTAAATAATCACAAAACACAAAAACACACACATATATATACACACACAAGCACACACATACAACACACACAATACACAAAAACACACCGACACACACACCTACACCTCATACACACACACACACACAACACACACACACATCTCAACCCACACACCATCAACACATGTATGATATATTATTCCTTATATAGTATATTATATATTGATAATATTATATATAATATTATATATAGTATTATATATATAATATTTATATGTAATATGCAACACACACACAAACATATGTATATAATATATATAATAAATATATAATAAATAATATATATAAGATATATATAATATATATAACTATACATATACAATAAATATAAAATATATATATATATATATATATATAAATTATATATAATTATTATATTATATATAAAT
>NC_051403.1:277187-279687 GCF_015228065.2 Penaeus monodon | reverse complement strand
TACTTTTCAGTAGCGCGTCGCATTCATCTAAGATAGAGCTCTTAATAATCGCTCATTATGAACGACATGGATTTATAAACCACACAAAAGAAGAAATAAATAAACATTAAATGGAATTCTGAAGTAGTTTTGTGGTTGTGGTGGAAACAGTTAATTGTACTTCGTAAACTAAAATGTTAATAATATCAACCACAAAACGAGAGAGAGAAGGGAGAAAAGAGAGAGAGAGGAAAAGAGAGAGAGAGGGAGGGGGAGGGAAAGGGGAGAAAAGAGAGAGAGAGAGAGAGAGAGAGGGGGAAAAGTGGAGGGAGAGGGGGAGAGAGAGAGAGAGAAGAGAGGGGAGAGAGAAAAAGGAGGGGGGGGGGAGGGAAAAGGAAGGGTTTCACATTTTAGTATTTTTAATTTACTATTATATCTTATAATTTCATCATTTTTGTTTCCATTACTACTACTACTCTACTACTACTACTATTATTATTATCTTTTTTTTTATTATTATTATTGGTTTTTATTTTTCATTAAGTTATTATTTTTTTTCATTAAATCCTTATTATTATGTTGTTATATTAAACATTTTTCTTTAAAGATAATAAAGATGATGTCCCTTTCCCTCATTATTAAATATCTCATTATAAATTACTTTTATTATTATTATTTAATTTAAAATTTTTTATTGTTGTTGTTATTGTTGTTGTTTCGTTGTTATTAATATTATTTTTTTATTATTATTATTGTTTTATTATTATCATTTTATTATTATTATTTTTATTTATTATTATTTATTTTTATTACTATTATTATTATTATCATCTCATTTTCATTATCATTTTTTTTTATTTGGAGTGTAAACCCTTTTTTATTATTATTATTATTATTATCATTACTACTATTTCATATTATTTCTATTATTATTAATTTTTTATTATTAATTTTTTTTTGGTTTTTGCTACTAAACTATAAGTATTTCTAGTATCATTTTTAGTTATTTTTTATTGTTATTATTATTATTATTATTATTATTATTATTATTATTATTATTATTATTATCAAAAGTATTATCGTTATTATCATCATTATTATTATGATTATGATAAAATTCATAGTTGTGATGACTATGATTACCGTCATTATTATGTTACTTTTCCTCATTATCATTCCATCGTCATTATTACCATATTTCTCATCAGTACTTCAACAACTTCAACAACAATGGCAGTTATTAGCATCATACCAACAACAAGAGCAATACCAATTATAACAGCAAAGAAAACAAGAACAACAAGAACAAGAACAACAACTGAAACCAGACGAAAATATAGAATGCAAAAGATTAATTTCTTTTTCCTTTTTTGTTCCAAGCCAAACTATCCCCCCCCTCCCCCCTCCCCCCACGCTTGCCTTGGATATTAATGGCTTTTGTGTGCGTGTGCCTATAGAGGACGAACATTTAGTTTATCTGTGTATAGTCCCTCCTACCCTTCCTTGGTCTCATGTATGTGTATATGTTTGCATATACGGATGAGTCTGTCTATATACATTTATGTATGTATATATGTTTATATATATATATATATATATATATATATATATATATATATATATAAATATATATATATATATATATATATATATATATATATATCATATATATATATATATATAATAATACATAATAATAAGTATATGTATATATTGTATATATATATATATATATATATAAATATATATATATATATATATATATATATATATATATTATATATATATAATAATATATAAATACAACACAAACACACACACACACAACACAAACAAAACAACAACACAAACACAACACACACACACACACACACCCACACAACACAACACACACACACACACACACACACACACACACACACACACACACACTATATATATATATATATATATATATATATATATATATATATATATATATATATATATATAATACAAAGAGAGAGAGAGAGAGAGAGAGAGACATACATACATATATGTCTGTGTGTGCGCGTGTGTGTGTATCCATCTCTCCCTGGCTTTGGTGCTTTGCCTGGGTGAAGCGCTATGGAGAAAGTGCTTTTTGGCCAGAGGCACTGCCTTTCCCTCGCCTATCCCGGTTGAGTCCAAAGGAAAGTCAATGCGTCTAGAACCAGTCTGACTGCAGGAGCTGCCGGAAAGTGAGAAACTCTTTTCTTCGCAATATCATCCTTGGTGTTCGTTCGTATTTCTGTCCGTATTAAGAGCAGTGCCGGGTCATCAGTTGCCGGAAAATCGGAGGTCTACTTGTATTTCTTAAATCTCTCTTTCGAGGATAATAATTCGTAAAGTTACACGATTTTATTTACATATTTTATTCTAAGCTTTCACAAACCAGAATGTGCAGTTCATGGCATATTTGCTATACAAACTTAATATTTCGAAAATGAAAACCGAAAATGTACCCTTGATTCCCACAATAATCAACCCACATTAAATACAC
>NC_051403.1:272863-277087 GCF_015228065.2 Penaeus monodon | reverse complement strand
TTCTCTCTCTCTCTCTTTTTATTCAGTCCACTGATCACACCAAACACGCACAAGCATGGGTCGCCCCAAAGTTAATTCGCATAGTTTTGTTTGGCGATGCGTAATTGGTGTATCATCCTTTTTTTCTTCTTCTTTCTCTCTTTTTCTTCCTTTTGGGGAAAAAAAGAGATTTTTTGTTCGTCGTAAAACGGGGAAATGATCCGAGATTCAAAAGCGAAGCTAAATTTTTCTGCCGGAGCTCTGCCATATTTTGAAATCTAGAGAGGGAGGGAGGGAGGGAGGGAGGGAGGGAGGGAGGGAGGGGGGGGAGGGAGGGGGGGAGAGGGGGGGAAGAAGGGGGGAGGGAGGGAGGAGGGAGTAGGGGGGGAGAAGGAAGGGAGGGGGAGAGGAGGAGGAGGGGTGAGGGAGGGGGGAGGAAGGGGGGAGGGTGGGGGGGAGGGGAAGGGAAGAAGGGAAGGGAGGGAAAGGGGGGGGGGAAAGGGGAGAAAAAAAGGGAGGGAGGGAGTAAAAAAGGGAGGGAGGGGGGGAGGGGGGGAGGGGAGAAGGGAGGGATTTAGGGAAAAAGGGGAGGGAGGGAAAAAGGGAGGGAAAATGGGAGAGGGAGGGGAGGGAGGGAGGGAGGGGGAAAAAAGGAGGGGGGGTAGAGGAGAAAAAAAAAAAAAGGGCAAAGAGAGAGAGAGAGAGAAAGAAAGAACGAATAAACAAAGAATGTAACACAGGGAGACAATGCGAATAAAAATATCTTAACACATAATTCCTCTCATAATAATTCAAAACCCCAAAACCCGGAAAAAAGAGCAAGGAATTTCTCAAAGGAAAGAAAATATTGCTGAACGCACGGAAAAATTATTTTTTTTTTTTTTTAAGACAAAAAAAAAAATTCGGCCCCAAAAATGAGTATATTTCAATCTCAAACGTTTTTTTCGTTAATCCTCATTCCTTTCTACTTAATTGTTTCCTCTTTTAATCATTGCATGGTTTCTAAAAACACCCTTTTTTTTGCTCACATTTCTCGTTCGCTTTCCACACACACACTTTTCTCAAACTCTCTCTCTCTTCTCTCTTCTCTCTCCCTTTTTCTCTCCCCCTCCTCTCTCTCCTTTTCTCTCTCTCTCTTCTCCCTTCTTTTCCTCTTCCCCTCTTTCCCCTCTCAAAATCCTTTTTTCCTCTCTCTCTCTCTCTCTCTCTTCCTACCCCTCTTCCCCTTTTTCTTCTGTCTTCTTCCCATCTTTCTTTTTCTCTTTTTTTTTTTTTTTTTTTCTCTTTTTTTTTTTTTCCCTTCACTTATCATTTTCCTCCTACTTTTTTTTTTTTCTAAATTTTTTTTTTTTTTAATTTATTTTTTTTTTTTTTTGTTTATTTTATTAGATTTTTTTATTACATATATATGTCATATTTTTAAACATAAAATATTTTTTTATTATTATATTATTACATTTTATTTTTTTTTTATCTTATTTTTATTATTATTTTTTTTTTTTTTTTTCATTTTTTATTATTTTATAAATTTTTAAATTTTATTTATATTAATATTATTTTATTTTATTCCATTTTTTTTTTCTTTTTCCTTTTCCTTTTTTCTTTCCTAATATTTTCCTTTTTTTTTTTTTATTTTTTTTATTTTATTATTTTTTTTTAATTTTTTTATTATCCTTTTATTATTATTATCTTATTTATTCCCAAAGGTTTTTGTTTTTTTTTTTTTTTTTTTTCATTAATTGCCTTTTTTTTTATTTTTATTTTTTTCTTTTTTAAAACCCCCTTCGATTTTTTTTCGATATTTTTTTTATTTATTTTCCCCCTTTTTTTGTTATAGTTTTTTTTTTTTTTTTTTATTTTGGTTACCCTTCCCTTCATTAATTTTTTTGTTCTATTTTTTTTTTATCTTATTCTTCTCTTTCTCCTCCACTTCGTTTATTTCCCTTTTTTCTCCTATCCTTCTATTCCCCTTCTTTCCTTTTTCTATCCTTCTCTTTCTCCTTTTCTTTATTCCTTCTCTTTCGGACACGGGGGAAGGTCCAACCTCGAAAACAAGGTAAAATTTTTTAATAAGGTCGTGACATTTCTTAATTTCTTCTTGTTATGACAATGTTTATTATTATTACATTAATAATTTTTAATTATTATTTATTATTAGTAGTAGTAGTAGTATTGTCATTTTTATTTTATTATTTATTAACATAATAATAAAAAAAATAGTAATAAAAATAAAAATAGTGATAATAATAATAAACGATGAGATAAAAATTAGTTTAAAATAATAATAATAATGATAAAGTAAGAAATAAAAAATAATAATAGTGATAAAAATGTAAATAAGATATATAATAATGTAAAGATAATAATGGTAATAAAAATAATAATATTTAATGTTAAAATAAAAAAAATGATATTGTAAAAAACAACAAAAAACTACAAAAAATAATGTAAAAATAATAATAATGTAAAAAAAAATTTAATAATAAAAATTTAATAAATAATAAAAAAATAATAATAAAAAAATTTAAATAAAATAAATAATATAATGATTATAATGAAAAATGTTTGTTTAATAAAATAATGAAAATGATATGATTAAAAAAAAAAATTGAAAATGAAAATAATAATGTTAAAAATAAGTTTGTAATGATAAGTTTTATTATTAAAATATTAATAATGATAATAAAATAATTATAATAGCAATTATGATAATGCACTAAAAAACAAATATAATGTTTTTTGTAATATAAATGATAAAAAATATAATGTAAGATATAAAAATGATGATGATGTATAATAATAATGAAATAAGTAATAAAAAAAGTAATAATAACAATTAAAAAATAATGAAATGATGAAAACAATAAAACTAAATGATAACGTCAATAAGGGTTTACAGTAAGGTCATAATGATAATAATAAAGATATGGGGGATGATAACGGGATTAGCTTTAAAATTTAACTACTTTTTAATGGAAAATAATAATGATAAGAGTCAGGAAAAATTTTTCGGGATAGTGCTCTGAATTATAAAATAGTAATAAAAAAAGGGCGCAGTGAAAATGAAAAAATATATGTAAAAACGAGAAATCATTAAACAACATCGTTGGGGTTTAAAACAGAAGTGCATTGAGAAGCCCCGGAATACTGAGGGTGCCCACCTCATTTTTTTTAACAAATCTACCTCGTGCACTTTTTCGGTCATGCACGGGGGCGAGAAATGGGGTAGGGGGGGGGGGATCCTGGGGGAGATTTGCTTGGGGGGGAGGGGGGGGGAAAGGGGGGATGGGAAGGGAGGGTCATGAATCCACAGGGGGGCGGCGGGGGACATGGTTTTTGGTCCGTCAAGGGGGAAGGTTTCGACGTTTCCCTCTCTGTCACTCGTTCTCGCTCTTCTTATTTACCCCGGGACTCTCCTAACCCCCGGGAACTTACGGAACATTTAAAATTTAACTCTAAATGACCTGAAATCCCCCCCCAAAAAAAATGACGAACAACGGCGGAAGTCGGCAGCGATTCGTACTTGAATCGAGCGCAGTGTCGCGTGGGGAGAAAGGGGGTTTGTTGGGCGGTTCAGTCGCTGGCGGGGCTAAGCGACGATGGGTGGGGTACAGCACGTACTCCCTTTTCGCATACTAACTGTAAATTTAAATTCGCTCGGTGAACAAAAACCCAATACATTTCTTTTCGATTTTCAGTACTAGCGATAGATTTTCTTGCCTGCGTCGAAATAAATAAATATATATTTTGATTGACTTTCGCAGTGTGTGGAATCATTTAAATGGGAAAAAAAATCAAAAGGGCACAGGAATTTTGACGTAAAGCTCCTACAATGAGGAATATATTCACTTTGGGGAATATTGGTATGTAAAAACAAATTTTTTTAGTTATTTTTCTAAGATAAAGTACTCATCGCATGTCAATTACGGCAATTGCATGATTTTGATGTTATTTAGTTGCAATATTGTTATGGTAGATTTTATTTTTTCTATTCCTCCAGAAATTTTTTTGTTTTCAGGTCTAGAAATTTCTTTAAGGCAAAAATTTTCTGATTGATGTTTATAATCAAAAAAACCCAAAATAGAATAGAATTCTCCGATAATTAGAAGTTGCCTAAAAGAACAGTCACACACACCCCCAAATATATATATATATATAAATTAATTTATATATAATATTATTATTATATTATATATATAAATATATATACAATTAAATATATAATAATAATATTATATATATATA
>NC_051403.1:256480-258980 GCF_015228065.2 Penaeus monodon | reverse complement strand
TAGCCCGTTGTAACTCTCGGCCGCTGTCTGACCGCTGCATCTTACGCTTTCTCCCTGTTATCTCGTCAGGAGTGTCCCAGTGGCTTCGTCAGCGAGGAGACTTTTAAAGGGATCTACTCTCAGTTCTTTCCTCAAGGAGGTAATGTATGTATAGATTTTTAAGGAGATTGAGATAGATAGATAGATAGGTAGAGAGAGTGAGAGAGAGAGAGAGAGAGAGAGAGAGAGAAAGAGGGGTGGGGGAGGGAGGGAAAGGTAGAATAAAGTAGAAGAAGAAAGAGAGAGGGCGAGAGCGGAGGAGAGACGGAGAGAGAAAAAAGAGTGAGAGAAGGGTGGGAGGGGTTAAGGCTTATTAACAGCCTCTATTCACTATAATGCACAGCTTCATTGAACAAGTGAAAATACCTGTACAAATTACGTTTTTTTTTTTTTTTTTTTTTTTAAGATCCTGTATTCAAACCAACAATGAAAGCAGTAAACGAGAAAACCGACCATTTAAAAGTTAACAAACCGTGGCTTCGATAACATTCACGGATAAAAATAAACGATTAAGCGGAATGTCAGATAACATTTGATGAAATCAAACCACTTGTTAAGCGAAAGGTTGATTACCGTTGCCATGGAAGCAGCGTAATATATAGAGATTATGTCATGTCAGTAAATCGCAGAGATAATGTCACACACACATGTCGTAAACAGAAGTGACTGTGAGATTAGAAACTATTTTTTTCAATTGTTAATTTATGATAATGAAGACTGGATTTTTTCTGTTAAATATTTCAATAGTATTGTTGCGTTTGTTAACGGCGGCAATGCTAATACTCTTTAACATTATTATTATTGTTATAATTGTTTGAACTATTATTATCATTATCATCATTATTATTGTTATTATCATTATTATTATTATTATTATTATTATTATTATTATTATTATTATTATTATTATTATCATTATTATTATTATTATTATTATTACCATTATTATTATTATTATCATTATCATTATCATTATCATTACTATAATTATCAAGGAGTGAGAGAGAGAGAGAGTTTAAAGTTTAAAGTTTGGTTTTGATTTCATTTGTTGCAATGGATATTCTTGGTGTGACTTACTGTCTGCTTGATTTTGCTCACGTGTGTGAGCTGCTGCTGACTCGGCGGAACCGAGTCCTTGCCCGCCGTGGTGCCCAGCCACAGCAGTAACCTCCGGGCGACAGTTGCAACTTCTCGCGCCTGGTCGGGGCGCGAACCGCCGACCCCCCGGAGAGAGAGAGAGAGAGAGAGAGGGAGAAGAGAGAGAGTAGAGAGGAGAGAGAGAGAGAGAGAGAGAAGAGAGAGAGAGAGAGAGAGAGAGAGAGAGAGAGAGAGAGAGAGAGAGAGAGAGAGGGAGAGAGAGAGAATCATTGATCTCTTACTTTCTCTATCTTTCTTCGAAATTGTGTACCTCCCTTTCACTCTCCACTTCTTCTCTTCATTAGACCAATATATCTCACATTTCCACACTGATAACTCTCTTTTCTCCCCCGCCCCCCCTCCCTCCCCTTCCCTCCCTCCCTCCCTCCCTCCCTCCATCCCTCCCCCTTACTCTCTTCCCCTTCCTTCCCAACTCTCCCCCCCCCTCTCCCTCTCCCACCTCTAACCCCCTCCCATCCCCTCTCTTCCCCTTCCTACCTCCTTTCCCTACATCCCCATCATCCCTACTATTCCCCCTCCCCCTCCCCCCTCCCCACCAGACGCAACGGCCTACGCTCATTACGTATTCAACGCGTTCGATGTCGAGCAACAAGGGTCGATCAGTTTTGAGGTAAGTGAGGGAAGCCTTGCAGGGTAACGTTGTAACGATGACGTAAAACCGATGACGTTGCATTGATGACGTAACATTGATGACGTAACACTGATAATAATAATAATGATAATAATAATAATAATAAATAATGATAATGATGATGATGATGATGATGATATGATGATGATGATGATAATATATAATATAATAATAATAATAATAATAATAATAATAAAATCATTATTATAATAGTTATAATAATAATGATAATAATAATAATAATAATAATAATAATAATAATAATAATAAATAATGATAATAATAATAATGACAACAGCAACAAGAACAACAACAATAATAATAACAATAACAAAGATAATGATATCATTGATAATGATATTGCCAATAAAGATCGTCATCATCGTCATCACAATAAAATTAATATGTGAGAGCATATGTGTGTGAGTGAGAGAGAGAGAGAGAGAGAGAAGAGAGAGAGAGAGAGAGAGAGAGAGAGAGAGAGATGGAGGAGAGAGAGAGAGAGAGAGAAGAGCGAGAGAAGAGAGCAGAGAGAGAGAGAAGAGAGATAGCGAGAGAGAGAAGAGAGAGAGATGAAGAGTAGAAAGAATGATAGAGAGAGAGAGAGAGAGAGTCGCTTTCTTGATCAACTATTGCAATATGTTCACTATTGACTCCAGCTTCCCCGTATTA
>NC_051403.1:236480-251480 GCF_015228065.2 Penaeus monodon | reverse complement strand
AAAATGACCAAAAATGCCCTCTTTCATAAAAGGCTTACTTTAGAAAATGATATTCCACAGTGAGGGAAATATACCTGGGATATTATGTATATATTGTATAAAGAATGATGCAAGTTATATATATATAAACTGTGTGTGAATATATTAGTTCTTTGTACAAAGATCATGTTACCTCAGTTTGCTGTTCGTGTGAATGCCTCTGTTGATTTTACTTATAAAGATATATATTTAAAATGCAAGCTGCATTGTCACATAATCAAATATATCCATCCATTCTCCATACTTGTATTTGAAAGGAAGATATTAATGAAATGAAGAGACAGCATCAGAAAACAGTTTAGATCACGGTGTTACCCTTTGATGTAAAAGAGAATCAAGTTATTATTTTTCAATGTATTTCCTTGTATTATTTTCCTTTGTGGAAAAAGGTGATACAGTTTGCACGTAAAGATATGAAGGAATTTGTTAAATTAATTTTTATCACAAAGTATTGCTTTCCTTTGCCAAAAGCAGGAATTTTATAAGATAGATTACAAATTTCAAAGGATTATTTTAGGCTAAAAATTCTAAGAAAAAAATCTTTAAAAATCATGAATAGCTAAATGAAGTATACAAGATATATTTCATTTTATATAATTTTTTGAACTTTTGAACCTTTTTTTTTTTTTTGCGTGCAGTAAAACTTACATTATGAAATAACTAATAATATTCAAAAGAGAGAGAGAAAAAGAGTTGACTAATGAATCAAATCAATCAATCACCAATGCAGAGAAACATATATGGTATTTAAACATAAAAAAAAATCTGGTAATACAGATTATAAAATCAATCTTTTGCCAGTAGTTAAACCAAGAAAGTTTCATAGGATATTATCATCTAGATTTACCTCAGTAAAGATGAAATGTGGTATTTACTATTTTCAACGTATCCACACTGGGTAAACTTTTAAAAATCACCGAAAAAAAGAAGAAAAAATATATATGCATGCAATTCTCTTAGGTACATAAAGAGAACATGTTATTCCTTTCATTATAGAGCTTTTTATATAATTTTAATATAATTCTATCATGTATCATTAAGGAAAAAAGACAAACATAATTTTGTTATTTTATTAAAAATAAACAAATATCAAAGTGATCACAATTTTTAACATCTTCACATTTTTTTCTTTTTGCAGATAACAATGGACTCCATGAATATAACCATGAAATTTCATAGCCAAAGATGACACTGCAATATACATGCAATATACACATAATCAATGAGAGATTTAAGTATCTATTCCAGTATACAGAAATATAAGCTATTAGTGTCTTTAATTATCATAATATACAATTGCATATTATCAATAGAGATCTTATCCATACATAAAAATTGTAAGACACAAAAGGAATCCAATGTTATCTAACAAAGAAAATAAATGAATACAACTGTTGCTTAATATTTGCACTTGTGTGACTACCTTACAAGTGAGACCTCGATACATAATTTACTCGATAAATATGTAAATTAATAAAACTTGTGTTTCTAATTGATATTTTTCATATGAATAAACAACGAATCAAAGTAGAATAAATCTCCAGCCCTGAGAAATAGCCTAAATGCATAATGAAGCAACAACCAAGTTTGCCCTTATTATCAAATCATTATCACAGACAGTGCAGAGTATTTTTTTTTTTTTTCACTTTTTACATACAATCGCTTTTAAAAAAATTTTCCACCTTTCCTTAAATAATCTGAAATTACAGACGTGCAGGTGAGCCCACAGTAAGTTTTTTCCTTTCTTTCTCCTATAGAAAGACCAGCAGCAAATTAAGATGGCTAAGGTTACATTATCTAATAGTGTACCTTATCACCTTCACTGCCTGAAAAAAAATACTATTTTCGTATTTCATCTCATGAAAAGTCTAGTTTACTGCTGTTGCATGAAATTCATTCATTCATGCTTATTTACATTTTCTTCTTCAACATTATCTTGAAAAATACTGTGACACATCTTCCTTGCACGTCATTCCAATGCATTAAAATTTTTACCATTATTATTTTCTTTTTCTATAATAATGTGAATCACATTTAACGGATACAGCTTAATCATACCTGTGACTACAGCCCCTTGCATTCCCCCTTCTCTGGGAATGTGCAAAGGAAGTCTATTGTACATAGTTTGGCAACAGTTAAAATGTGATTTTGCAGAAACGTTCTCGTTGTCATCGTCATGGTAACCTCATAATATAACGTATGTAGAAAATTGGCTAGAGGCTATCTGCTACAGGTGAAGAAGGTATGCCTGACTTTTTCTGATAAACATGCAGCCCTAATTCTCTTTAATCATGTTTTAGATGCTGACTTCACACACTCACTCAAGAGATCATAACTTTTAAGAAAAAAAAAAAAAAAGGTCTCTATGTAAAATAAAAAACAGAATTAATAAAAAGTTTCACTCTTTTGATTCAAAATTGGCTTAATTTGAATTAGAGAGCCTACTAAGAATAAAATATCTAAATGCCAATCAGCCTGCACAGATAATATATCTCTTCAGCTATATCTTTTTTGGCCTTTTGATATCTATGTGATGAACAACAGAGTCCTATAAAACTGTACTTATTGAGCACATGCAGTGACAGCTCACATATCTAGGGAAGACCAATTATAGAGTAATTCATGGTCCCAGAATTCCAAAAATACCCTATCATTTACAACTGAATAAGAGAACAATTAATTCCAAAACCAATTCCTGGTAATTATTCTAAAGTAAGCATTTGTAATAACTCATTATATCATTATAAAAATATAAATAATTAAATAATTAACATACATGGTCATGTGAACATCTGTACAAACACATAATTGCACACTCACAAACACATTTTGTCTAAATAATCTCTATCACAACACACACATAGACACAATAATGCACAGACACAGAAAAACACACCCACACGCATGCAGGCACTCACTCCCCCCCCACACACACACACCCACACCCACACATTCTTCTAAGTAGACTTGTGACTGACGATGAAAATATCTGACGAAGGGGGTTCCTCCTCCTCCTCCTCCCGTGCACTATCCTCCCCCTCCTCCCCATCCCTAGACTGTGGCAGCTGCTCGTACGTGGCGTTGAGCCAGATGAGTGCCAGCCTAAGGGGAGGGCTGGAAAAGATGGGATAGCCCAGGGGAGGATCAGCCGCCTGCACTGTCAGATTACGGAGGAGACCGGGCTGCGCCTGTAGAATCAGAAGGGGGAAAACTGAATCTAGAGGGGAAGCAGGGGATGCTAGGCAATGTTTATCTCAATTAAAGTTCATTGTGGGTTTTAGGAGTAAAGCATAAGTAATACAAGAAAAAGAAAATTAGCACAAATCCTTTATTAATGGACTTTGCTTCATATAGGTTGAATGTGAAAATAAAGGGTGCTAGAGAGACAGCAGAAGAAAAAACAGAAAAAGGAGGGGGGGGGGGAAGATGATAAAAATATGACACAAGAGTTTAAAAGGAGAAAAGGAGAGAGGTGCAAGGAGAAAATGGCAACGTGCAAGGAAAGGGGAAGAAAAGGGAGTCGGGGAAAAAAAAAAAAAAAAAAAAAAAAAAAAAAAAAAAAATCTAAACACATTATGAGAATTTGCAAATACATATACCACATTTACATATTTTTAAAATGTGCAAAACAAAACAAGAAAGATGACATTACACTATGTTCAAAGTATACAGAACTCATTACCTGAATTGAATATCGTTCATCGTCATCATTGGTGAGATACAGGAGCTCCATCATGAGTGAAGCCCAAAGGCCCCTGACAGTTTCTGCTCCCAAACGGCCCACTGCAATTTCTGCCTTTCCCTAGGCTCAGCAGATGAGACGTGAAAACACCCTAGAACAAAATCAAACATTAAAAAATTGTAGACAATAATAACTGCAAATGCTAGGCTGACACAGGAATTTTCTTGTGTTTACAATAATAAAATTTTCCTTTTTTCTTTTTCTCTTCCTTTTCCTTTCAAAGTGAAGATGAACTTGTGAAGTTAGCCTAATGAAACTTGTCCAATTAACATCACCGTACTTTCATAATTGTCAGCACCACCTAGCCAGTTATCAAATAATTAATAAGGCTCACATAACTCTCCAGAAAGTCTTTTTTCATGTTCTTTTCTTTTTTTCCATTACTACTACAAGTATATACATTTCACTTTTTTCCTACCTTAACAGCATTATATCCCAGAGAAAAGAGATTCGGCACTTCTTTCTTCACAGCTTCTGCCCATGACTTCGGTTTGGCCAACTCTGCGTCGCTCCTCATGTACGGCGCATTTCCACGGGGCTTCGCCGGGGCTTCGCTGTTGCTCTTGATGTCAGGCCCAAGGTACCAGTTGCAGCAGTAGTCATCCAGGGAGCCCAGTAGTTCTGCCCAGCCCGTGATGCCCCCGATGAGGGTGTGATCGAGGGCGAGTTTCACTCCAACTCTGGGGACAAAGACAAAATGTTGCACTGACAATAACAATAATGGTGATCAAAATACTAATAGCAAAAAAATTGAGAGAAATATTAATAACAGTAATTAAATATAATTTCCACTATAACAATAATGATAATGACATTAATTACAATCAATTGTCATTATAGAAGTAATGAAAATTATGATAATAATCATAATAACAGTAACAATAAACTAAACAATTAAAAAAGGCAAGTATGTATATATACACATACATACATATATGTGCATAAACAAAGACACAAAGACACAAAGACACACACACACACACACACACACACACACACACACACACACACACACACACACACACACACACACACACACACACACACACACACACACACACACACACACCTCTCTTGTGAGTCTCACCTATATGCCCTGAGAACAAGTTCATATAACAGGTCTTTCGTCAGCAGCCAGTCCAATGCCATTGACCAGGGTATTTCACCACTGAAAGTTTTGTAAACCTGCATGGGTGTTGGTGGGTGGTTCTCGGACCCCAAGACAATCACATGACAAGCACCAATTAGGTATCTGTAAGAGATATGGGTGGTAAACAATCTTCATGTTTTTGTTTTCTTGTACAGGCATCTGGTGAATATTATTGGAGAATGCAACTTAAAATTAACATAGAATTTTAATTCTTTCTACTTGTCTCTCAAAATATTCATATATAAATAAAAATAAATAAATAAATAAATAAATGTGTGTGTGTGTGTGTGTGTGTGTGTGTGTGTGTGTGTGTGTGTGTGTGTGTGTGTGTGTGGTGTGTGTGTGTGGTGTGTGTGTGTTGTGTGTGTGTGTGTGTGTGTGGTGGTGTTGGTTGTGTGTGTGTTGTGTGTGTGTTGTGTGTGTGTTGTGGTGTGTGTGTGGTGTGTGTTGTGTGTGTGTGTGTGTGTTGTGTGTGTTGTTGTGTGTGTGTTGTGTGTTTGTTGTGTGTTGTTGTGTTGTGTGTTGTGTGTGTGTATATAATATATAATATATATCATATATACATATATATATACATATATACATATATATATATATATATACATATATATATATATATATATATATATATATATATATATATATATATATATATATATATATATATATATATATATATATATATATATATATATATATATATAATTTATTTATGCATCATACTTACATATGTATCTAAATCTATATCTATATTCAACTGGCTGTCAATCTAATCAATTTATCTCTCTATATACATATCTATCTATATATATTAACATACAAACAATTTTTTCATGATTTCAATTAATTCTGAATCATAAAGATCTGAACAGGATTGACAAAACTGAATATCATATTGAATAATACAATGTCTATCCTTTCCCTTTGTTCTTTCCCTTCTTCGACACAAATAAATCTCCACCCACCTGTAAGATTCCTCTAGGGTCTCGTCATACTGCATCCTTTGGATCTGGTCTTCCTTGTCACCTGCACTCTTGGTGGACGATGGACCTGAACCTCGGGAAGCCCTTGAAGCCTTGCTATCGGCTGAGCGCTGGCTGCGGTTCTCCACGTACATGCGGCCGAAGTGGTTGAGCAGGAATTTGAACCAGGCATGGGGAAAGTTGTCCTGCACTTCATCAATCATCTCTGAGTCCAGAGGCATTTCTAGGAACCAGCTTGAGGAGGGTGCTAATGCAGCACCCAGAGGTGAATTATATATGGGTGTGCGTAGTTCTGTGCGGGAGATGACTCGCATGTTCACCTTGGCAGGACTCTTAATCTTGGAGCGGTTTGTTGCCTTGGCCTGGCCTCCAACAGCATGCTCCTCAAGGCCATCGTCTGAGGAGGAGTCATACATGATTCCTGGCAAGAACTGCACCTTGTCACTAACATCTGTTAGGTCCTCCAGAGATGATAGGTAAGTCTGTGGCTTTGAATGGATGGGTGGGAGGGATGTCTGGCTCCTGTCTTTGTTTTTGGCATTCATGATGTCCTCCTTTCTCCGGGGGTTCGGCCTCCTCTTCTTAGAACTGCTCTGATCCAGGGGGTCTTCACTATCATCCCAACTTGATGGTGGGGATATCTCTACCACTGGGCCATATAGCCTCTGGTCATCGATCCAGGCTAGTCGGCTGCTCCTTCCACTTGGGGTCTTTGAGGAGAGCTGCGAGATCCGTCCGCTCATAGTTGACACCCGGTCCTTGTTCTGCTCCTGACCCTCCTCCATGTCATTGAGTGGAACATCCTCCTCAAAGTGAACCTCTGTCCTTCTGGAGAGCTTCGGCAGACTCTTCAGGACATCTCCACTCCTGGAATTAGCACTGCTGGAAGTCCGGCGTTCAACTTCAATGTATGAATTTCCCAGCAGAGCCGATCTATTGACAATACAGTCAAATATGACATAGAGTAGTGCTTTCTGGAAGTAGTCATTCACCACTTTGAGAGTATCAGGAGAGTCAATGACACCAGTCAAGACATTCTTGGTGTCAGAGTAGCCAAGGACATTGATCTGAGCAAGAGGGGTGAGAGTGTGTGCTGCATGGGGGTTGAGGCATGTGGGGCCTTCCGCTCCATGACTGTCAAAGGCACGACTGAAATTAGCATCAACGCGAGAGGCTTCAGCTGTGTGGCAGCTTGTCTCTTGTAGTTCAAGGCCCTTGACACTGTAGTACTGGAAAGTATAGCCACATTCCAGAATCTGAAATGAAAAGGAATTTTTTTTATTCCCACATGAATCATGCATCAAGACCATAATATTAAAAAAATCAACTAATAAAAAATAATGGGTAATAAATCACAAATGACAGACAAGGCAATTATGAAAGAAAGAAGTATAAAATATACCCACCATAAGGAGCAGCAATAAGGAAAGGAAATGTCATGAGGTAGAATAAAGGACAGTAATATGTGGAAGAAAGACAAACCAGAAAAAAGACTTACCTGTATCCAAAGAAATCTGTCTTCAAACCTCAGAAGAAAGTGCTCTCCTGGCTCGACCAATCCTGAAACAAGTAAAGCAAATTCACAAAATATGTATACACACAAGCACATAGGCCAAATATATATAATATATATATATATATATATATATATATATATATATATATATATATATATATATATATATATATATACACACATATATAACATATATATACATGTATACATATATGTATATATATGTGTGTGGTGTGTGTGATATATATATATATATATATATATATATATATATATATATATATATATATATATATATATATATATATATATATATATATAATAGCAAAACATCTTCCGTGCTGATACAATAAAAAAACCACATATACAAAATATGATTATATTGAAAATGATACTAAGTTTCGAAATCACTGGATTCATACTTCAGGTTTCAGACTGAAGATGGAATCCAGTGGATTCGAAAGTAGCATTCAATAAATCTAGTTTTTGATTGTGGTTTTTCTTCCATACATATATATATACATATATATTATATATATAATATAAATATATATAATATAATATAATTAATATAATATTACAAACATATAGATAGACAGATCGACAGAAAGATAGACAGATAAATAGATAGATAGACTGATAGATAGATTTATCTATACCTCTACATCGATATTTACATTTATATTCATATTCATAGATACGCAATGATTAAAAGAAAAAATACTAAGATTCACCAACCTACCCAGAGAGCCTGTCTGCAGCAGGTTGTGCATGGCAAAAAAGACGTGGGGGGTGAGTGTTGTAGTACACGAGTCCTCACAGGGAGTGGATGCGCCCACGGGTAGCCAAGACGAGGTGTGGAAAGCCAGCTGGAAAATAGGCAGGTGAACAGTGGCAGAGGTGCTGCCTGATGGAGGACACACAAGACCAGAAGATGGAAAGACCTATTGAAGCTGGAGTGGAAAGTAAAAGAATAATTATTAAGCCAGTGAACATGCAAGATAATGCCTGCCATGTATACATTCTCATATTTAACACAGATGGCTCTAAAGTGCTTAGTCACCAAGGAGTAAGTTATTTGTCCTATCTATCTCACCTATTTACCCTTCTCCTTAATTTCTGGGAAGCTTCATTTGTTATATTTTATTGTCTTTAATGTTATAAATATTCAAATAACAAACTAATAACCATACCATCAATAATAATAATAATAATAATACCAACATTAATAATATCAGAAAGAAAAACACATTTTCCTGCAAATTCAAGGAATGGGGAAATCAGGCGCAGTCACTGGGGCCTACTGATAGACTCTTGGGTGGCTGAGCATACATTGAACCATCTGTATGTAACAAAGTTCACAATAACTACAGGGGACAGTTTGTAAATTCATAGTTATTGTGTTAATAAGAATATTGGTAATAATGTTGGAAGAGCAGTAAGAGGAAAGATAATGATCACAATACCAATATAATTCTAATAGTAATAATGTGAGCACAAATCAAATAATGCAATGTCTCAACCTATATATTCTCTCTTCCCTGAAAGCTAGGAAAGTCTTAACTTGTGACAACAGAGAGGCCTGAGCCTCCAAACACTAGCCTGTTGTTTAGGCATCTTAGCCTACTGAGCCACTGAGAATACAATAATAATAATAATAATAATAATAATAATTCTATGTCATTTAATTAAACGAGAAATAATAATAGTAACAGTAACAGAAATAAAATCATTCTTTCATTAATATTCACAGCATGGGGTAAACAGGGGAGACTCCTTGGTGACTAAGAGTTTGTGAAACTATTATGTATAAAAAATATAATCAAACAAAGTATCATGGCTGGTGCATGTTCCTGGTGTCAGTCAGTTAACGGGGGAACTTACCTATTAGGAACCAAAGCCTCGGACTTCTCTGCTTACTCTCCAAAACTGATGTTAACATAAAGATAATTACAGTTGAGAGCCTCTGCACAAACCGAGTACCCCACAGGTAACTCAGACTAATGAAAAATATCCTTGTGGCTGGGGGGAAGGAGCCCCAGGCTCCTAGAAGCAGGTCTGTCTCACGGTAGATCAGATCAAGGAGGAAGAAGGCAGAGAGTTGTATGAAGTAGGCTTGAGAGAACTGCCAAATCTGTTGGTGTGAACTGGGATGTAATTCATATGCTACCTTCAATTCCAGGATATATATAATGCATGTACAAAGTCATGCTTGTGCACTCATGTCTACTGGCAAACTTAAATACTCACAACCACCAACTCTTTTTTTCAAACACACAAGATAATCACATCATTATCTTAACTGCAAATATTTATATTTTGGGAACAGACATTTCAATAATATCAAAAGTAACAAAACTGCCACACAACTAACCCCTCTAAAACACCTCACAACTGGAATAGTATACAGCAAATGTGTGAAGGTTCTTGGAACTGGTGTGACTTGCAAGTAAAGTTCTGCTGTTATTACTTGATGCAAAAACAGCATTGATATAAATGGACATCCTGTCAAAATAAGAAGAAAAATCATTAAATTTTATATAGCAATAGGTCATATGACAATGCAAATAAATAACTGACATAGGATACAATCATAGTCCCCATTTTCAATAAAGCTGGATATCTGATTGAAAAGTTCACAGTCATAATACACGCCAAACTTTACAAATTTCCAAAGTTTCCCACTTACCCAACTGTAGAAACTGCGAAACAAAGTACATCAAGAAGCTTTTCTGAATTCTCTTTTGGTAGGCATACAAAGGATTCTTGAAGAGGCCTAGTATGTAGACTTTCTGGGATTCGTTGAGGATGAGCAAAAGAGCGGTGATTATAAGAATGACTGATCCTGTGATGTTGCGTGCTGAGTCCTGGAGTGATGGATGGAACATATTAACATATTAAGTGCTTACCTTGTGAAAATAAGAACATGATCATTATCAATTAAATTACAATTCTATCAACTAACATTAAACACATGATCATTATCAATTAAGTTACAATTCTATCAACTAACACTAAACACACACCATTCCATTATGATACAAACAACTATAGCTCTGTAAAACAAGTAGAGAAATTTCTTTCTATTTAGACCATAACTTATGTAATTCCCTATCCTGTAAATATAAAAATTAACAAAATTAACAAAATTAAATGAGCAGAAAAGTAAAAAAAAGAAGAAAAGAATTTACAAATAGAAAAAAAGGATGTTTCACTTGGGTTCACGCACCTCAAAGAGAAATGGTCTCTGAAAAAACTGTAGCATCTTCACATCCTCTATGGTCTTATTTTTCCCTTGAACTGCTTCAAAGATCTCTCCATACCACTCCATATTAGGCAGGTGTATCCCCATGCTGATGGCCATGACAGCGATGAACAGCGGCAAAAAGAAAGCTAACTCGCGACGGCATGTGACACGACGCAGGGAAGGCCTGCCACCAACAGGGTGTGTCTCCTCATACTTGCCTGACATTCCAGTGAGGAACTTGACATTGTGCGAGAGCAGCGATGCAATCATCCAACCTGGAAATAGAGGATGCTTAGTTTGTTTTAGGCTTTGTCTTTTGTTCTCAGTAAATGCCTTTTTTTCTGTTATTATGGGTATTAGGCTAAACTGATGCATTAACTACATGTTTTATCTATAATTTTACCTATAGGACAAACCTAATTAATCATACTGACTCTTGGATACCAAAATTCTGTCTTGTTGATCATTCACAGTAATCTACTGAAAACAAGGCTATAAAAAGAGAACATAAAAACTTTGCATCAGAGTAACAGTACCTATATCCAGGCTCAGAAAAAATCCCCAGCCTGCAGCAATGATCATCTTCGAGTCGAAGGTAGGCATGGTGGCCACGTTGAAAAGGCTTAAGGTGCCGAAAAAGGAGTAGCCAATTATATGTCCATCAGAGCATAATGGTGAACCCCCTGTGGGTGAGATTAGAAAGGTTTGACACAGACATTCTTACATGTTATGACATTGGAGAATTAACCATTGAAATTTATATGTATCTTTGTTAAACTTTCATCATAAATTGGCAAAAAATCACAAAATGTATGCATAACTATTTATTGACAAGTTATGTCTTCCTATTGAAACAGTATATTTACACATAAATCAACACCTTGAATGATATATTGCATTTTAGTGATGAAGACCTGGAATCTTTTAATTAATTGAAAGCATTTTCAAATTTACAAATCAACACTGATTCTAGTTAAAGGCCATTTCATATTGGCATGGATTTGCTCTTTTCAAAGAAGTTTTAATTGTTTTTCAGAGTATATACAAACCAACTGTTAGAACTTCATGAAACAAAAAGCATTAGGAAAGTAAAAGAACACAGTTTGATGATAATTAGGCAATGCAATCAAAAAGGTATAAAGTTTTAGAAAAAGAACTAAGAACATTCACAGACACGTGTGCTGAATACCACAATAAACCTCTAAGAGATTTGAAAATGAGTTATTCTGCTGGAAATTACAAGGAAATGCACACAAATCGAAAAGCCTCAGTTTCTCGCAAAAAAAGCTTGTGTAAATCTCTCAGCAAGTTTGTAAGTGTTCTGATTTTTTCTTACTTTCTAATATGATTATTCAGTATCTATGTAACACTTATAAACAAAAGTTATGTTTGGGGGGACATTAGTTTGGGTATCCTCGCATTTTGTCTAAAAAAAATGGATAATATCTATCCACACAAAATATCCACAATTTAAACATCATGCACTTTACAACCTTAACATTAGAAGGGCTTCCCTCTATCAAGTGGAATGGTTCTTGAAGCGACTAAATCTTGAAGCTGTTACATGTTTTGTTGCATGTTTTCAGAATTCACAAAAGAAAAAAATGGATGAACAACATGCAGTTTTACTCTTGGAAAAAGGAAATTTTAGCTTTCCCGTAATTTTGCTGAATATCACAAATATCTATCATATACTATTTTCTGCTTAAGCAACATTATTTATAGGATATTTTGTGAGACATCTAGATCGTTCAAATTTCCAAACAATTTTAGTAACAATAGAAAATGTCTAATTTCATAAAAACAATATGTTTTTATGGATAACACCAGACAGAAGTTCAAAAACTGCACCTTTTCATTTTCATTTTTCAGCTATTTAAGCAGAATCAAGATATGTATCAATTTTTCTGTCTCGTCTTCTTACCTATCTCTCCATCTATCTACAACATAACCTTCATTATCCAACTTTCTAATGCAGGAAATCTAATCCCTTACCCAACTATCAGAACAAGCTGACAAGATCACAATACATACCTAAACCAACAACAATCCACTGTTCCAGCAGCCAGAATACAAATGCATCTATGGGAGGCATTACTCCAAGCAGCCAAAGTATCAAAAAGAAAATGAAAATGATGTGGCAGATCATGTCTAAGATGCCGAGCCAGACAACGTGTGGATAGACACTGCAATAAAAAAATCAGGAATAGTTATTTCAATGTCTTTCCTGGTTCAGGAAAATATGAAACACACTAACTGATTTGAAATGAAGTGTATTATAAGATTCAGAAGAAAATATACTCTCATTTATATCAAAATATGATCTTTTTTATTTATTCACTTATTTATTTTTCTAACCATCACTTACAAGTTACTTAAAAATCACGATAATACAGAGAGACGAGAATATATTGTACAAAGCTTACACATGAATATGATAAATCAAAACACAGAAGAGGATGTGCAGAGGTCGCGAAAGAAGAGCCAGATCAAAGGGGAGGGGCCGATACAGGGCAGGCTCAGGTGTGGGTCCACCAATCAGAGGCCAGACTCCAGATCCCACAGTTATGAGACCAATTATTGTGTAGGCAAGCGACAAGCCCCAAGACTAGAGGAAGAAATTATTTTGTTAATATTTCTGTTTTATTTTGGTTTGTCTAAATGTAACATTGCTAAAAACATTATTTTTTAAAATAAAAATAAGTACTTTTTTTTCTTCTGTGCATGCAAATTTGTCTAATGCTCAGAACAAAATCTTACTTGCATTTTCACCTAATACATATATTATGATGAAGGAATAAAAAATATAGTATTTCTTCTACTGACCACGTTGAATTCCAGGATCGTTTTTGGTCTGACATAGTAGATAGCTGATCCACAAACAATCCCACAAACAACCGAGTGCACAATAATACTAGCTATTAAACGCTTCTCTCTTATAAGGAATGCCCACGTCCTGGCACCAATGGGTGAATCAAAAAGAAGGACCTCTTCATCTGATGCCAGGTTCATCTGCAATGTTGAAAACAGATATCCAATATATCAAAACCTGCTAATCTCTATGTAGATTAATAAAGATTTACTTTTGTCTGTAATGGTTAGTTAGTAGTGATAAATTTAATAAAAAAAAAAAAAAAAAAAAAGTAAATTGCACAAGGATTCTGTCACAATACAGATCTTAATGTAATAATTAAAATGTCAACTTTGAGGAACAAAATGAAACAACACATATATATATAGTTGCACAAAATGCTACATCTTACTTGCTCTATCTCTCTTGACTTTGATCTTCGATTTCGTAGACAAAAAGCAAGGCCCTGAGTGAGGAAGGCATAGATCAAGCACGCTGCAAAATTTGAGAAGATTGCTTGAGGTAATGTGACATGCCCATGGTGTTCCAGTACAATAAACAGTGTACAGAGTAAGGGCGCACCACTGAAGAGAAGAATCTGTAGAAAATGGGTAAAAATGAAAACAACATAAGGGTAGCAACATATTACTGAAATCCAGTATCTGCTAACATAGCATTTCTAATAAATTAATTTACTAAAATAGCTATATCTGAAGTGAAGATCAACCTACTCACTTGCATCAAATATATATATACAGGAACATCTTGGGAGGCAAAAAGTCGCAAACCCCCAAAGAAGGTTTCGATGAGCCGACGGAAGATGAAAGGCTTCTTGTAACTGTTGACTAAAGGGGACTCCATCCTAACTCGCCCAGGGGCCCAGGCCAGGCGAGCGGTAGTCAAGAAGTCATCCTGAAAGAAAACAGGACAGGGTGAGAAGCAGCACTTACCAAGGATACCTCATCCCCTTCAGACTTACCAAATCTAGCACTGTCATTATTTATCACCAAGCACTGACTAAAACCAATATAAATGAACAATGAGAAATCCACTGACACCAAATTCAATGGATTTTAAGATACAGACCTATTCTACAAAATCACAAAAAACAAATAGTATAGTTTCAGTTTTCCCACAACCATGTAGTACAAGATAAAATTTGCCAGTAATGGACAGGATGACCAAAAATCAGACACATTTCATCAATGGAATTACCTTCACAAGTTGATAATTAAAAATTTGTGCAACACATAATACTTTGGTATAAATAGTACTATAATAATCAAAGAGAAAAATTATACTGTACAACATGCAATAATCTGCATAGGCAAAACACGTCAGAAATAAAGAAAACAGGGAGCGACAAAGGCTACGCGGAGAGTAAACCCACAGCAATCAGGTGGGGGTCTGGCGGCACGGCACCCGAACAGGGAAGTAAGGCAATCGGATGGGGTTCCAGGCGGAAAAGCCAC
>NC_051403.1:226480-231480 GCF_015228065.2 Penaeus monodon | reverse complement strand
TCCCTCCTCCCTCCCTCCCTCAAACCCCTCCCTCCCTCTTTCCTTACACCTTCCCTCTCTCCCTCCTTCTCTCACCTCTTCCTTACTCCTCTGTGTCTCTTCCTCCCTATCTGAACCTTTCCCTCCTTCCTTCTTTCCTTACATCTTCCCTTCCTCCTTCCCTCCTTCCTTATACTTCCCCTCCTTCTTTCATTACTCCTTCCCTCCCTCCCTACTTCCATCCTTCCTTATATTTCTCTTTCATTACTCCTTCTCTCCCTCCCTCCTTCCTTATACTTCCCCTTCCTCCTCTGGCTCCACCTCCGTCTCCCTTCCCTCCTTCCTTATGCTTCTCGTCCCTCCTCTGGGTCCACCTCCGTATCCCTCCCCACTTAACTTCTTCCCTTTCCCCATACACCTTCTTCCCTTCCTCTTCCTCCACCTTCTTCCCTTTCCCCTTCCTCCTCTCTCCCCCCATATTTACCTAACCCTACCTTCTTCCATCCCCTTCCCTCGCTACTTCCGTAACGCCCTAACTGGCTTCTTTCACCTCCCTACCATTTACTTAACACTCCCCCCCTCCCCACTCTCCTGCTTATTTATCACCCTCTTTTCTTTCCCCCTTTCCCCCTCCTCCTTCCTTCCACCAAACAACGCTTTATCCTTCCTTCCTTCTGCTTACTTAATATTTTTCGCCCTCCCTCACTCCCTTCCCTCCTTCCAGCCTCCTTCCACCCGTGGCCCTTGCTAATCCCCTCCCTCCATCTCTCACCCTCGTCAGGGGTTTTATCTGGCCCACTGCTATTCTTGCTTCGGTTTGTCTCGTCTTTCTGCTCTCGCTCTCTCTCTCTCTCTCTCTCTCTTTTATTTCTGTCTGTCTGTCTGTCTGTCTGTCTCTCTCTCTCTCTCTCTCTCTCTCTCTCTCTCTCTCTCTCTCTCTCTCTCTCTCTCTCTCTCTCTCTCTCTCTCTCTCTTTCTCTTTCTCTCTCTCTTCTCTTTTCTCTCTCTCTCTCTCTCTCTCTCTCTCTCTCTCTCTCTCTCTCTCTCTCTCTCTCTCTTTACCGCCATTTTCTAACCCTCTCCCCTTCGTGTTTCTGTCTTGAAATTCCAAGATGGCCACCGAGGTAAATATGTTATTACTTGATCGTTCGCTCGCTAATGACACCTCATCAGTCACAAGATAATTACGCCAGGGAGTATGTTAATGAGGTTTTGAAGTTGGCAGTTACCATTTTTTGTATGTGTGTTCCAAGGGCGTTGTCTACTGTCTTAGCCATCGTTATCATGCTGCTTTCGCAATTTGGATCGTAATAATCATCAATGTTGTAATTATTGTAATCATCATCAGTGTTGCAATTATTGTAATCATCAATATTGCAATTATTGTTATTATTGTCATCGTCATCATCATCATCGCTATTGATAGTATTGTTGCTACTCTTGATATTGGTATTGCTACCACTAGTTGCACTGAGACTATAATCATTATCTTTATTTTTATTTGTATTACAAATAATGTTATTATTGCCATCATTATGATTACTGTTGTTGTTGTTATTATTATAATCATTGTTATCAGTATAATTACTATTGTAATTATTATCATTACTATCATTATTATCATTACTGTTACTATTATTATAATATTATCATTATTATTATTATCATTACTATTATTTTTTTCATTATTCTTATTTTTGTTCTTATTCTTATTTTTATTCTTCTTATTACTGTGCTTCTTCTTCTTCTTATTATTATTATTATTATTATTATTATTATTATCATTATTATTATTATTATTATTATTATTATTATTATTATTATTATTATTATTATTATCAAAATTATCTGCCCCTCCATCTTCTCTCCTCTTCCTCTCTATCCTCGCCCACCTCCTTCGTTTCCTTCGCTTTCTTCCTTCCCTCTTCCTTCCTCTGCCCTATCTCCCTTTCTCTTCGAGCTCCTTCCCTTCCCTTCCCCCGTTTCCTCTTTAAGGCCTCTTCCTCCTTTCGTCTTTAAGCTCCCTTCTTCCCTTTCTCCTTCCCCTCTTTCTTCACTTCCCCTTCACCTCCTACCTTCATGCTTTGCCTCCACTCTCGGATGGTCGTCATCATCATCATCATCATCATCGTCGTCGTCATCGTCATCATCATCATTGTCATCGTCATCGTCGTCATCATCATCATCATCATCATCATTGTCATCGTCATCATCATAATTATCATCATCATCATCATTATTATCATCACCATCTCCATTATCACCATCACCACCATCATCATCATCACCACCACCATCACCACCATTATCCTCATCTTCATTACTATCAATGTCATCATACCCATCATCACCACCACCATCTCCACCATCACCACCATCATCATCACCATCATCACCGATACTCCATGTGATCAATTTGCAAACAACATTTAATGTAAAAATTATTTGCTTGGATTTTTTTTTTTTCTTTTTTCAAAGGTGAACATGTTGATTACTTAAATATCAATTCTGTTCTGACAATTATGTTGTTTGATGTAATTTTGTGTTATTTTTAACTTCTCTTTGTCTCTCTTCGTAGGAGGCAGAGGAGGGAAAGGAAGAGGAGGAGGAGGAGGAGGAGGAGGAGGAGGAGGGAAAGGAAGAAGAGGAGGAGGAGGAGGAGGAGGGAAAGGAAGGAGGAGGAGAGGAGGAAGAAGGAGGAGGAAAAAGAAGAGGAGGAGGAGGAGGAGGAAGGAAAGGAAGAGGAGGAGGAGGAGGAGGAGGAGGAGGAGGAGAAGGAGGAGGGAAAGGAAGAGGAGGAGGAGGAGGCAGAGGAGGGAAAGGAGGAGGAGGAGGAGGAGGAAGAAATGGTGGTGGTGGAGAAGGGGGTTGATGGTGGAGTTGGAGGAGGTCGGGGTGATGGTTGTGGTGGAGATGGTGATGGTGGTGGAGGAGGTCGGGGTGATGGTTGTGGTGGAGATGGTGGTGATGGTGGTGGTGGAGGAGAAGGAGGTGATAATGGTGGTGGTGGAGGTGGAGGAGAAGGGGGTAATGGTGGAGGCTGATGATGGCGGAGGTGGAGAAAGAAATGGTGGTGGAGGTGGAGGAAAAACAGGCAGAGGTGGAGAAGGGAGTAGTGTGGTGAAGAGGTGATGGTAGTGTGAGATGAAGGAGGTAGTGGTGGAGGTGGTGAGATAGTGGTGGTGGAGGAGAAGCAGGTGATAGTGTTGGTGGTGGTGGAGGAGAAAGGGGGTGATGGTGATGGAGGTGGAGAAGCAAGAAGTGGTGATGGAGGTAGAAGGTGTTGTTGGAGAGGCGTATGAAAGAGGGTAGGTCACGTGGTCGCAGAATGGTGGAGGTGGAGGGGGTGTTGGAGGTGGTGGAGATAGAGGATGGTGTTGGAGATGGTAGCAGAGGTGATAGAGGTGAAGATGGAGAAGGAGAAGGTGGAGAATGAAGAAGAAAAGAAGGAACAGATGTGCGAGGGGAAGAGAGAGAGAGAGAGAGAGAGAGAGAGAGAGAGAGAGAGAGAAGAGAGAGAGAGGAGAGACGAGAGAGAGAGAGAGAGAGAGGAGAGAGAGGAAAGAGAGAGAGAGAGAGAGAGAGAGAGAGAGAGAGAGAGAGAGAGAGAGAGAGAGAGAGAGAGAGAGAGAGAGAGAGAGAGAGAGAGAGAGAGAGAGAGAGAGAGAGAGAGAGAGAGAGAGAGAGAGAGAGAGAGAGAGAAGAGAGAGAGAGAGAGAGAGAGAGAGAGAGAGAGAGATGAAACAAGTAACCAAGGATAAGAAAATAAAGTTGAGGAAAGAAAAGAAATGAAGAGAAAAAATAGTGAGAGCCGTAGAAACGGTATATGAAACAAAGGAATAGTAATGTTAAGTCAATCGAACATAATAACAATAATGATAATTGGATTTACAGAGCAGTAATGATGATAATAATTGATGATGATGATAATGACACGGATAACGATAATGAAAGCAATGATAAGAGCAACGATGATATTGATAATAATAACAATAATAAGAGCAATAATAATATTATAATAATAATGATAATAATAATAATGATAATAAATGATAATGATAACAGTGATACTCTTCAATGATATTGTAGTTATAATAATATCAATAATAATAACAACACCAGTATCTGTGGCAACATTACCAACAACACCATCATCATCATCAACAACAACAACAACAACAACAACAACAACAACAGTAATAATAATAATAATAATAACACCAACAACAATAATAATAATATTAACAACAACAACAATGATAATAATAATACTATCAGCAATGACACCGCTTGACCGCTCGTGCAACGTATCTGAACCAAGGATGATAACAGATCCGCCTTCCTTCACATCCGCTTTCAGAAGGAATCGAGAGAATAGATATGATTATGATGTTAAAAAAAAAACGCTACTTTGTCACAAGTAAATACAATCGTCTCTATGAAAGGGAAAGACAGGAAAGGAATGTTGGAGAAAAACATTTAAAAAAGGATGAAAAGATGGAGAGATAGAGAGAGAGATAGACAAATAGGTAGATATGGGTAAATAGATAGAAAGAGATGGACAGATAGATAGATAGACAAATAGATATATAGATAATTAGTTAGATAGTCGGAGAGATGAATAGACAGACAGATAGATAAGGAGGGTAGACAGAACACATAGAAAGATAAACAGAACACACAGATAGATAGATAAGGAGGGTAGACAGAACACATAGAAAGATAAACAGAACACACAGATAGATAGATAAGGAGGGTAGACAGAACACATAGAAAGATAAACAGAGCACACAGATAGATTGATTGAAAGAGACGAACAGAGATATGGATCTAGTTATTGGAGAAAATGTTCCATAGTAAAAAATAATAATCTGAAAAATGCTGAAGAGGATGACGATAACGATAATACTGCAAGTAATCACGATTTTAATGACAATGGCGATGATACAAACAACCATCGAATAGTATTACTATCTTTACCATCATCGTAATAGTCTGGATTACCAATAGCACTTACGGTT
>NC_051403.1:216480-218980 GCF_015228065.2 Penaeus monodon | reverse complement strand
GATAATGATGGTAATGATGATGATGATGCAGATGATAATGATGATGATGATGATGATGATGATGATGATGATGATGATGATTATGATGTTGATGATGATGATGATGATGCAGATGATAATGATGATGATGATGATGATGATGATGATGATGATGATGATGATGATGATGATGATGATGATGATGATAATATTAATAATAATAATGATGATGATTACGATGATAATTACAATGATATCAATAATCACAATAATAATACACAGTAACTAAAACTGAAAAACGTATATTTTCTGTCACAACTCTCCTTCAAAAGTCAGCCTGTTACACTCTCTCCCTCTCTAAACCCCCGTGTCTCAGCCTGGTTCTCTCCGCTCCTCCCTCTACTTCGACGACGGGATCTCCTTAAAGGATAAATCAAATATGCAAAGCTGAGCCTCGCAGTAACCTCCAGGCGATATTTGCAACTTCTCGGGCCTGTGCGGGGCGACCCCTCGGATGAGAGGCCGACACGTTACCAGTAGTCCTTGTCCCTCCTCTTATAAACAGTACTTTGGTGAGACCAGCGCATTCTCTCACCACGAGTAAACAAATAACTTTTTCTGCCATCACTGAGAGACAGGATATCAAATAGACTGATCAAGAACTCGTACCGTCTTTCCTTCTGCAAATGTCCATATCCGCAGACTAGTGGAATCGTCCCTGATAAAGCAGCTACTCAGTCCCGACCTTAACAGCGGGTAGTCTCCTGCCGACAGTCTCCTCGTTTTATAAAACAACAACGAAAATTAGGATTAAAACAACAGAACCGTTGCCGGGAGGGGGATGGGGAGAAGGCAAGGCTAAGGTGGGAAATAGAAAATAACTTTAGTAAGAGAGAGGGCCACGGCTCGACCTTGTCCTTTGTTTAGTTAAGAAAACAAAGGACAAGGAAGCGGTAACCTTTACACATGCCCTGACTACTCCCGTGTGCTGGCCACCCTTCCCCGACCTTTCGACCTGACCTGTCTTCGTTTCCGTTTGCCTGCCCGAACCTACCCTTCTTGTTCATCGTTTCCTCTCCCTCTCCCTCTCAAATACATTCTTTTCCTCTACCTCTTCAGACTTGAAGAAAATATCCAGGAGAATTTCGGAACTATTGTATCATCTTTCAAGAAATGTACCATACAATACCATACATCTGTTACGGTTTCTGTTATATGCATCTATACCAGTTACATATAGCAGAAATAACCCCTCAAAACATTTATAACCGCTCTTGCTCCTACTACCGATAAAAAAAAGTTTTTTTTTATATCTATATCTACTATTATCTATCTATCTATCTATATAAAATTTATATATTATAATAATATATATATATATACACTATATATATATATATATATATATATATATATATATAATATATATATATAGATATATATATATATATATATATATATACACACACACACACACACACATATATATATATATTATATATATATAATATATAATATATGATATATATATATATATATGTAATGTATATATGTATGTATATATTTATATATATGATATACATACATACATGCATACATACATACATACAAATATATATATATATATATATATATATATATATATATATATATATATATATATATATATATACATATACACACATGTATATACCCTTTTTCAGAACTGTACATCCCTCTCGAAATCCATGGCACACACACACCTTTTTTCCCGAAAATTCTGTACACCTTCTCCGAAAACCATGACATATATATACACACGTATATCTTTTTTCAAAATTCTATCCCACAATACGAATCCTATTCTCTCTGGAGTTCTGAAGTCTGAGGGGATTCCAGATTTCCGGACATTTCCAGATTTGTCAAGGTTCGTTCGATCTCAATGCAGTTCCTAGAATTTCGAGAAGGCGCGGTGTCCTCCTTGCTCTCTTTAATAATAATAAATGTCTTTCGAGACTATAATCCCCTTTGAAATTATGACTGTCCTTTGATTTTTCTTTGATTTGATTGATTTTTTTTTCTTTGTTTGTTTGTTTGTTTGGGAGGACAGTGTGGTTAGCTTTATCAGTGGACATGATTTTGATACTGTTTCGTTTCCTGGTCAATATTTAACGTAATCAACTGCAGGAGCAAAAGTACGGACGTAATTAAGCTAAGAAAAGAAACGAAAGAAGAGGGAGATGCGGGGAAAGTACGGGAAAAAAGGAGAATTAAAAGGAAGAATAAAAAGGGGGAAAAATAAAGAGAACAAGAAAGAACCAAAGAAAGAAGAACAATAACTACAAAAAGAAAAAGAAAGAAAGAAAGAAAGAAAGAAAGAAAGGAAAGAAAGAAAAAAGAAAGAAAAGAAATGAAAAGAAAATAAAGAAATATAAATAAACAAATAGAATAGAACGAAATAAGGAAATAGAAAGAAAAGAAAAAAAGAACGGAAAGAAAAAGAAAAGAAAAGAAAAAATATGGTCTGACTCTATTGCTTCTA
>NC_051403.1:186480-191480 GCF_015228065.2 Penaeus monodon | reverse complement strand
AAGCCTACTCCAGATGGGACTGACATCAGATGTCGCTTTAAGTGACGTTGTGACGTCCTGGAGGGGAGGGATGTGTGATGTAATTTTGAAGTTGGTCGAGTTGGATGCTTAAAAAGGGGGATACATAATTATACATACCTATATATATATATATATATATATATATACATATACATATGCATATACATATATACATATATGTATATACGTATGTGTATATATATATATATATATATATATATATATATATATATATATATATATATATATTTATAAACATATGGTCAAAACAGGAGATAGCAAAAATAACCTTTTAGAAAGCAATACATTTTCCGCCTGTGAAATTATTCTTCACCGTAGACTTTGTTCTTTTAACTGAAAGCCAATGAGCCAGAAGGCCAATATCGACATAAACGCATTTTGACAGCTTAGCGACACAAGGACCTGATGTCAAACTTTGCATTTCCAAGCAGACCTAAAAGACTCTTTTTCAAAAGCCTTAATCCCTCTTCCCTTTTCTTCTATTTCTTCTTCTCCGCCTTTCTCTCCGTTTCTGTTATTTTCTTCTCCTTCGAAGATCTACAAAAGTGCTTTAGAATATTACTGAGATTTTATTCGACGAGGTTGCAAAGCACATGCCATTCTCATCCTGCAAAGATCTTATTATTTCAACATTTCTTCTTCTTTTTTTTACGTCACTTGATATTCATTTGGGGTTTTATTCTTCTTTTTTTTACGTCACTTGATATTCATTTGGGGTTTTCAATGCTAAAATGCCATATGTTTTCTCTACGTATATATGTATATATGTACACACGCACACACAAAAAAGGTCTAGATATTGGCATTTTTATTTACTTCATCTATAAGGTATTGAGTCATATGTATATATATCTATGTATATATATAAAATCTCCTTTTTGCTGTACATTTATAATTCTAAAATCTAATATATTCTACTATAGGATCTTCTCTACATTTCTTTAACAAAAAATCCTAAACGGAATATTTCACTCACTCTGAAAATAGTGTATTGTCATGGGATCAACTTCATTGTGCACAGAACTACACTTGCTATTAATAATAACAAGTAATGATGTATTAAAAAAAAAAAAAAAGTCTGTAGCGGCAAGAAACAGTCGATTTGATTCCTTAAACAGAGCGCGCGAGCTGAGGAATCGAGGCTCAGGCGCTAGCTGTGGAGGGATCGCTTTTATCAACAAACGAGTCTAAACTATGGAATGCTGTTTGGTTCCTACGTCGAGCGATTAATTCGACTCCGGATTGTCACTCCGTCTAAGTGATTATTTGTTACGTAATCAGGGTATGTCTAAGTTGTTTATTTGTTTGATCTTTTCTTTTTTTTATATGGCATTCAGAACAGAATTACTGATAGTCTACGAAGCCGTAAGGAACGTAACGCACTTTCGAACATCAAACTGCAGTAAGGTGGTTGTCTCGAAAGATTGACAATCTTCAGTTGCATTTTTTGGAAATAAAACTTTATATAGTTGATGATAATAGTAATGATAATGAAAGGGATAATAGCAATGCTAATAATACTACTAGTAATAATGATTTTAATAATGATGATAATAAAAAATAATAATAAATAAAAAATAATGTTGATGATAATAATGATAATGATAATAAAAATAATAATAATAATTATTATATAATAATAATAATAATAATAATAATAATAATAATAGCAACAACAATAATAATGATATTAACAACAATAATAATAATGATAACAATATCAAAATTAGAGTGATAAGTATCATAATAACCATAATAATAGTAATGATGCAAATGATAATAATTAAAAAAAATATGATAATAATAATAATGACATTTGTATGAGTAATAATAATAATAACATTAACAATAAAAACAACAGCACTGATGATAGTGTTAAAATAACCATGGGAACAATGAAACGTGTAAAATAATGTATATAAATATCTCATAATTTCTGAAATTCAGTTCTACCCTTTGTCATTATTTCTGTTAGATGGCTTAGTATCGTCTACGCTATTACCGTATTTTTCGGTTACTCTCTACTGTATAACCATTATGACCTCATTAAGATATGTAAAGATATATAAACAAAGACATTTAACAGAAGAAAGTGAGAGAGAGAGAGGAGAGGGAGAGAGAGAGAGAGTAGAGAGAGAGAGAGAGAGAGAGAGAGAGAGAGAGAGAGAGAGAGAGAGAGAGTGAGAGATGAGAGAGAGAGATAGAGAGAGAGAGAGAGAGAGAGAGAGAGAGAGAGAGAGAGAGAGAGAGAGAGAGAGAGAGAGAGAGAGAGAGACAGAGAGAGGAGCTGAGTCAGACAAATATCCATTTTATATCGACAAATTCATGTATACTTTCATTATGCCATAAATTGTGCATGATTGTTACGTCAGGAAGGATCTATAAAAAATATACAGAATGATATGAATCTTCGACTATTATTTAAAGGGAAATCAGAAGATAAATCAAGATATGCAAATATTAATATACATACACACACACACAGACACACACACACACACACACACACACACACACATGAGTAGTGTGTGTGTGTGAGTCTGTGTGTAAAGAGAGAGAGAGAGAGAGAGAGAGAGAGAGAGAGAGAGAGAGAGAGAGAGAATTCATAACGAGTACCGTAAAGAATCTATTACTCGAATCTATTTCGAAGAGAATCGCTACACAAGAGATTCATCTACTGCTGTGTGTATTAACATCTATTTCTTGTAGGCCGATAGACAGGAATTTATACACTGAAATAGTGGTGGCCAACGATGCCCTATAAATGAAACCATACTTTTTTTCATATCGACATTTGAAAACATGAATACTTATGAATAAATGTTTCTGTGATGACTGCCAATGAGTGAATTATACACACTATTAACATTTGCTTGCCTGGTGATATTACCTTGACTGGTACGAGTAGTCTGGTTGGTAATATTACCTGGAATTACCTCGATTCATAGTATTGCCTTGATTGACGATGTTACCTTGTCTGATAATATCTAATACTCTCTACATCGACATTTTTCTTGGAAGATAGTATTCCGTATTTATAATATTACCAGAACAGATAATACTTTCTTGAATGATAATATCACCTTGACTGACGATATTATCTTGACTGATAGGAATATCTTGACTGATATTACCTTAACTAAAAGTATTACCTTGACTGATAGCATTACCTTAACAACTGATAATACCATGAATGATGATAGCAACCTCGACTGATAATATTACCCTGGCAGTGCAGATATTCACTAAGTATTCACACATATTCTCTATAAGCGATCCTCAGTATTCCAGAAGAAAGTCATACACACTGCGCATATGACTGATACACCGGGCTAATACTGCCTAATTCTTTAGTCTGTAGTAATACTGAATATAATATCCGAGAGGTGAAAATAGGGAATACCTATGTAAATAAAATTTGATAAGAAAATAAAATAAAAACTACAAAAAAACTGGTATGAGAAGAAGGCAAAAAAAAAAAAATGCTGTTACATACTATCTATAAGATTGTCTCTTTATGTTGAACAGAATTTCGAAGTATGAAATCATTGGATAGAGTCATCAATTTTTCAGGATTGAATATTATCAGTCATTATCTCTGGTAATTCGGCAATTCACCTCGCGTTTAGGTAGCATTGAGATTGATGAAAGAGCATCCACACGAAATGAGTTTTGAAAGAAAGAAAGAAAATTAAATAAAAGGTTTCAGATTGATTACAGGAAATAATGATCCTCAATAGCTTTGTATACTTATGAGCTGCTCGAGAACGTCCTTGGGAGGGGGGGAGGGGGACAAAAAAGCCAAATATTCGACACAAAACAGATAGCAAAGTCGAGGTCTGTGTATCTCACATCGAAGTCGCATCCTCAGGTCTTTAAAAAAGAGGTTTGTTTGTTTTCCTTCTGTTTGTTAGTCGCGTCGACTTCTTTCCGCCAGTTTGCTCACCGACGGATGGGTTAGATAAGTGTCTCACGTTGGAAAATAGGCTGTTTGGCATGAGTTGGTTCTCCCTCAGGTAGATCGACCTCGGCCAGCAGGTCCGGCACCATCACCCCTGACCTTTGACCCCTAAGAGCTCTCCACGCATCTCGCTGCTTCTCCTTTTCCTTCTTCTCCTCCTCCTCCTCTTCCTCTTCCTCTTCCCACACCTGCTCCTCCACCCCTTCCTCTAGCGTCACAGAGTCCCAGTCTTTCCCCGCTTCGACCTTGGCGACACTCGCCCCCTTGGTGGCGGTGCCCCGCCCCCGAGACGAGGTCATGGCCTGACCTTGCTGTCCCCGCGGCGGCCCCTCCTCCCGAGGCGCGGCAGCCTGAGGGAGCCGCCTCTACATGTTGCAGTTGAGGTCCTGCGGCGCGGCGACGGGCGCGAGCAGGGCGGCGGCGGCGGCGCTGGGCGGGGCCTCGGGTCAGAAGTTCGTGTCCAGGATCGTCAGCGAGTTGGCGATGGTCTCGTCCTGCCGGGACCATAACAGTGACAGTAATGGTAATAATACAGTCACAAACACGTATTCAAATTCATGATAATAATGATGAAATCAATAATGATTGTAGTAATAATAATGATGCTGAAATAAAAGCGATAATGATAATGATAATAATAACAATCATAGAAATAGTAATGTTAAAAATAATATCAATAAAGATATCACTAAAAATAATGATAATGATAATGATCGTAATAAGGATAATAATGCTGATAATAATAACAGATAATAATAATGATAATAATAATAATAATAATAATAACAACAACAACAACAACAACAACAACAATAAGATAATAATAATAAAATAATAATATAATAATAATAATAATAATAATAATAATAATAATAATAAGAATAAGAATAAGAATAAGAATAACAATATTGATAATGAAAATAATAGTAACAATGATAATAAAATGATGATAACTGTAATGATAATAGTAAAGATTATAGAAAAAATATATGATAAT
>NC_051403.1:171480-173980 GCF_015228065.2 Penaeus monodon | reverse complement strand
GACAGAGGATGGCTCCCGGTAAATTTTCATGTTGCTGGGGAAACTTGTTTCCTCGAGGGCGGGGGCGGGGGTGCTCTGGCGAGAACGAGTTATGGTGTGATACACAAAGTAATGAGAACATGGAAAAGTAGGACTAAAGGGGGGCCCCCAAGTGCCGGTGGGGCCCTGTGGGGAAAAATGGAAGAAGGTCAGACATTTCAAAGGTTTTTCCCCAATTTCCCAATAAAAAGAAAAAATTCTAAAAAAAAACTTAAAAAATTGAAAGAAAAAAAATTAAAAAGAAAAAAAACACACCCCTACAAAAAAAGCCTCAACAAACTAAACCAAAAAGCAAAGATCAAACCTCACATACAAAACACACACATATACATTATAACTCATTTCCCCCTTTTTTTTCTTTTCCCCCTTTTTTTTTGCCTTTTTCTGAGATGACACTTAACCACTATTCTGAGAAAAAATAGGGTTTTTGAAAACACGTTTTGGGGAAAAGTTTTTTGCCAAAAAGGGGAGGGAGAGGTCCTGCGCTTCAAAGAAAATGGAAATGCTTTTGGTGAATTCCATTTTAAATTGTTGTTTTTTTCGCGAGCCCCCTACAAATGTTTTTATCTGCCCTTTTTTTTTTCCTTTTTGGGTTTTTTTTTCTGTGGGGTTTTTTTAAAATTTTCCCTGTTTTCCCTTTTGTCCGTTTGTCTTAAAAGGGAATTTGAGAGAAAATATTTTTTCTCTCTGTATCTTTCTATGTCCTTTTTTTCTGTGTATCTATCTGTGTGGCTATGAATTAAAAGCATCTATCTATCTATCTATCTTTTTTTTCTATATTATATATATATATATATATATATATTATATATATATATATATAATATTATATAATATATGTACCTTTATTATAAAAAAAAAAATTTTATATAAAATATTATATATATATATATTTTATATATATATATATATATATATTTATTTTGTATGTATGTATATATTGGGGGAAAAACCCCCCCCCGCAAAAAATAATTTTTAAAAAGCAGTCCCCTTTTCATGAAAATTTTTGTTTGTGTAAGTGGGGGGTTTTTAAACCCTAGTTCAAAAACGGGAGAAAAGTTTTTTTTATTTGTATATAATTTTATATATTAAAAATATATATTATATTATATATATATAATATATTTATATATTTTTATATATATTTTTAAAATAAAGAAAGTGTTTGGGATAAAAATTTTACACCCGATAAAATTTTTTGTTTATATATAAAGGTTTTAATTTAAATTTTTAAAAATTTTTTTTTAAAAAATATATCTTATTTATATATATAAAATATTTTATATATATAATATATATATATTTTATATAATGTGTGTGTGTGTGTGTTGGGGTGTGTGTGTGTGTGTGTGGGGGTGTGGGTGTATGTGTGTGTGGGGTTTTGGTGGGGGGGTTTTGTGGTGTGTGTGGTGTGTGGGGGGTTGGGGTGTGTGTGTGTGGTTGTGGTGTTTTGTGGGTGTGTGTGTGGTGTGTGGTGTATGTTGGTGTGGTGGTGTGTGTGTGTGTGTGTGTGGGGGGTGTGTGTTTGGGGTTTTGTGTGTGTGTTTTGTGTGTGTGTGTTTGTGTTTTGTGTGTGTGTTGTGTGTGTGTATGTCACGGGTAAAGTGCCAAATATTCTATAGCTTAAATTCTACGGGGCAAAATACTGATGTACCCCGGGGGGTAAATTTCAAAAGAGGGCGCACCCGCCTTTCCCCAATCCCGGGTTTACTTGCAAAATCCTGGTTTTCCCTTTTGGACCCGGATTTTCCATAAAAATGGGGGATCGGGTGTTCCCCTAGGCCCACGGGGGGCAGAGTGGCTTTCCCCAATCCGTCGGGGCCCCACGGTGCCTGATGTTGGTCAAAAGAAGGTCGGAAATTTTTTGGGGGGGGTGTGGTGGAGGAGCCTTTTGTATGTGGGGTGATTTTTATTTGGAATTTTTTGGTTTGTGGTATGTTGGGGATCCTCCCTCCATCCATATTAAAAATATATATATAATATATTTTATTTTATATATATATTTATATATAATATATTTAAAATATATACAAAATTTTATATTATATAAATATCGGTAAAATAATTTTATATATAAATTATATTATATTATATACATTTTTATGTATATATATAATATATTATATATAAAATATTATTAAAATTTTAAATATAAAATGTGTGTGTGTGGTGTGTGTGTTGTGTGTGTGTGTTGTGGTGGGGTGTGGGTGTGTGTGGTGTGTGGTGTGTGTGTGTGTGTGTGTGGGGTGGGGTGTGTGTGTGTTAAAGTGTGTTTGTGTGTGTGTGGGGTGTGTGTGTGTGGTGTGTGTGTTGTGGGTGTGGTGCGTGGTGGTGTATGTGTAAACTACCTAATATCCCCCACACCCGTTGTTTTTTTTTATAAAATGCAAAAAAAAAAAGAAAATAATAATTTTTGGGCAAATTGGGGGGGAATACCCCAAAAAGGGAAGGAAACACAAAA
>NC_051403.1:152879-155379 GCF_015228065.2 Penaeus monodon | reverse complement strand
ATATTTTTTTTTTATAAATTTAAAAATATATATATATATATATATATATTTTTTTTTTTTTTTTTTTTGGGGGTGTGTGGTTTTTTTTAAAAAAAAAAATTTTTTTTTATATTTAAAATATAAAAAAAAAATTTTTTTTTTTTAAAATTTTATATATATTAAAAAAAATTTTTTTTTAAAATTTTTTTTTTTTAGGGGGGGGGGTTTTTTTTTTTTTTTTATATATATATATTTTTTTTTTTTTTTTTTTTTTTTTTTTTGGGGGGGGGGTGTGTGTGTGTGTGGGGGGTTTTTTTTTTTTTTTTTTTTTAAAAAAAAAATTTTTATATATAAAAATTAAAAATATTTTTTTAAAAAAAAAATTAAAATTTTTTTGGAAAAAAAATATAAAATAAATATATTTATATATAATAATTTTTATTATTTTTTTTAAAAAAAAAATAAAAAAAAATATAAAATTTTTTAAAAAAAATAAAAAAATTTTTTTATTTTAAAAAAGGGGGGGGAAAAAAAAAAAAAGAAAATAAAAAAAAAAAAAAAAATAAATAGGGAAAGGGGAAAAAAAAAAAAAAAGGGGGGGGGGGGGGAAAAGGGGGGGGGGGAGGAGAGGGGAAAAAGAGGGGGAGAGGGAAAAAGGGGGGAAAAGAGGGGGGGAAAAAGGGGGGAAAAGGGGGGGGGGAAAAAAAAGAAGGGGTTTTAAAAAAAAAAAAAACCCCCCCCCCCCCCCAAAAAAAGGAAAAGAAAAAAAGGGAAAAAAAAAAAAAAAAAAAAAAAAAGGGGGGAAAAAAAGGGAAAGGGGGGAAAAATTTTTTTTTTTTTTAAAAAAAAAAAAACCCCCAAGAAAAAAAAAAAAAAGAAAAAAAGGGGCCCCCCCAAAAAAAAAAAAAAAAAAAAAGGGGGGTTTTTTTTTAAAAAAAGGGGGGAAAAAAAAAAATTTAAAAACCCTTTTTAAAAACCTTTTAAAAAAAAAACCCCTTTTTTTAAAAAAAAGGGAAAAATTGGGCAGGAAAGGGAAAAGGGAAAAAAAACCCCCCCCTTTTTTAAAAATAAGGGGGGGGAAAAAAAAAAGGGGGGGGAAAAAAAAAATTTAAAATTTAAAAAAATTTAAAAAAAATTTAATTTTAAAAAAATTAAGATAAGGTTTTATTTAATTTTAATTTTTATAAAAAATTTTATTTTTTTTTTTAAAAAAAAATTTTTTTTTTTTTTTAAAAAAAAATTTCTTTTATAATTTTTCCCAAAAAAATTTTAAAAAAAATAAATAAAGATAATAATTTTTTAAAAAAATTTTTTTTAAATTTTTTTTTTAAAAAAACCCCCCCAAAAAATTTTTTCCCCTTTTTTTTTTTTTTTTTTTTTTTTTTTTTTTTTTTTAAAAAAAAAAAAAAAAAAATTTTTTTCCCCCGGGTTTTTTTTTGGTTTTGAAGAAGGTTTTTTTTTTTTGGTTTTTTCCTTTTTTTTTAAAAAAATTTTTTTTTAAAAAAAATTTTTCCCCCCCCCCCTTTTTTTTTTTTTTCTTTGGGGGGGAAAAAACCCCTTTTTTTTTTTTGGGGGGGGGGGGGGGTTTGTTTGGGGGGGGCCCCTTTTTTTTTTTTGTTTTTTTTTGGGGGTGGGTTTTGGGGGGGGTTTTTTCCCCCTTTTTTTTAAAAAAAAGGGGGGGTTTTTTTTTTTTTTTGGGGGGGTGGGTTTTTTTTTTTTTTGGGGGGGGGCCCCCTTTTTAAATTTCCCGGTTTTATTTTTGGGGGTTTCCCCCCCTTTTCCCCCCTTTCCTTTAAAAAAGGGGACCCGGGGACCCGCCCCTTTTTCCCCGGGGGCCCTTTTTTTTTTTAAAGGGGGTTTTTTTTTTCCAAATTTAAAATTTTAAAAAAAAACCCCCCTTTTTTTTTTGGGGGGTTTTTTTCCCCCCCCCAAAAAAAAAAACCAAAGGGGGTTTTTCCCCCGGGTTTTTCCCCTTTTAAAATTTTGTTTTTTGGTTCCCTTTAAAAAAAAATTAAAAAATTTTTAAAAAATTTTTTTTTAAAAAAAATTTTTTTTTTTTTAAAAATATATTAAATAAAAATTTTTTTTTTAAATAATTTTTTAAAAAAAAAAAAAAAAATTTTTTTTTTTTTAAAAAAATTTTTTAAAAAAAATTTAAAAAAAAAATATATATTTAAAAATAAAAAAATATATATATATATATAAAAAATTTTTTTTTAAAAAAAAAATTTTTTAAAAAAAAATTAAAAAAAGGGGGGGGAAAAAAAATTCCCCTTGGGTTTTTTTTTTTTAAAAAATTTTTTTAAAAAAATAAAAAAAATTTTTTTTTTTTTTTAAAAAAAAAAAAAAAACCTTTGCAAAAAAAATTTTTTTTAAAAAAAATTTTTTAAAAATTTTTTTTTTTTTGGGGTCGGGGGGTTTTTTTTAAAAAATTTTTAAAAAAAAAAAATAGGGTTTTTTTTTTTAAAAAAAAAAAATTTTTAAAAAATTTTTTAAAATTTTTTTTAAAAAAAAATAAAAA
>NC_051403.1:151418-152779 GCF_015228065.2 Penaeus monodon | reverse complement strand
CCCCACCCCCCCCACCCCCCCCCCCTCCCCCCCCCCATCCCCTCCCCCCCACCCCCTCACCCCCACCCCCCCCCCCCCACCCTCTCTCCCCTTCAGGATAATGAAAAAGCATTTCCCCTCAGCCACCTATGCCGTCGAGAGGGGGGTTGCCAAGCCGTCTTTTCCTCTGTGTTTTCCATTAAGTGTATTGCCCTTAGTTCGTGCAGAGGGGACAGGAGGGTGACGGGGGGGGGGGGGCAGAGGGGAGGGGAATAGAGGGGAATAGAGAGGGAGAGGGAGATGGACAGAAGGGTGAAAAGGGATAGAGGTGAAGAGGAAGAGAGAGAGAGAGAAAAGAGAGAAAAGGAGAGAGAAGAGAGAGAGAGAGAGAGAGAGAGAGAGAGGGAGAGAGAGGGGGGGGGAGAGGAATGTCGAGAAAGGGGGAATGAGGGGAGGACGAAAAAGAGGGGAGAGGAATGCGATGGGTGGTGTGTATATTTTGAGGGTGAGAATTGCAGTTTGGCCGAGAGAGAAAGGAGGATTTGTGAGAGTGAGAGAGTGAAAGATTGTGAAATAGAGAAAAAAAGACACACACACAGAGAGAGAGAGAGAGAGAGAGAGAGAGAGAGAGAGAGAGAGAGAGAGAGAGAGAGAGAGAGAGAGAGAGAGAGACAGACAGACAGACAGACAGACAGACAGACAGAGACACACAGAGAGAGATTATGCATGTATGTATGTATCCAGAGATACATTTGCATACATCTCAAGAATCACTTTGCACGTACATCCACTTACTTGCTTGCAATGCGTGCAATATGCATGCAATATGAATAATAACTAGATTGTTTGATTTTTAAATTTGAAAAGGAAGAGCGAAAGGGGGGAGAAGCAAACAAAGAGTAAAACAGGGAGACGGAGAAAGAAGGAATGAAAGAGGGAAACAAGAAAAGGTGAAATAAGGAAAAACGGAGAAGAGAGGAAATAAACGAAGAAATAAGCGATAAAACAGAAAGAGATAAAAAAAGAAAGCGAAGTAAAAAGGGAATAGACGAGAGATAATATTAATTAAATGATAATAAACAGACTGAACAGAAGAAAATGAAAGATAGATATGAATCATTAATGACTAATTATCAACTTAAAAGATAAACAAACAAACAAACAACAATAAAAAAAAATATAAACGGAAATGGACATAACAAAATGACAATTAATTAAATTAAAATGTACAGAGATTAGACTTAATCAACGCATTTATCAAAAGTCCGGTTTATAATGTATTAGTTTTCTCATTAAAAATCTTACCTTTGATTATCTAGTCAAATTGATGCTGTTGTTGTTGTTGTTGTTTTGTTGTTGTTGTTGTTTTGTTGTTTTGTTGT
>NC_051403.1:146919-151318 GCF_015228065.2 Penaeus monodon | reverse complement strand
ATATATATATATATATTATATTTATATATTATATATGTTAATATTTTAATATTATAATATATAATATAAAATTTTAAAATATAATAATATATATTATATTAATGTATATATTATACACAGTTTTTCCCCTTATTTGTTTGTTGTTTTCCAATCATTTTTTCCGTTTCTCCCCCGTTATTCATTTTTTATCCCCCTCTGTCTCTTGGTTCCCTTTATCCCTTTTTGCCAAAAATTTTTCACCCGTCTTTAAAGCCCCCTCTTTTTCCTTATTCTTCTCCTTCTCTATCCCTTTTCTGAAATTTTTGGGTATCTATCTATGCCTCTATGCCTCTTTTTTCCTTTTGTTCGTTAAGAAGAACAAGAAAAGATATCTGTGAAAGTGTTTTAAAAGAGTTTTTTCCCCATTTTACAACTAAATTTTTATCGTATTCTGAAAAAAAAGGTACCCGATAACAAAAAGTATAGAAAATAATGATAGTAGTAATATTAAGAGAGATCGTCTTGCTGTGAAAAACAAGTCTTCACAAAATGTTATATTATTTTAATCTGAAATAAGGTTAACACGTTCCCTATTTTACACACACAAACATACTTAGTATAAAAATTAGTATATACACATATTACTATATATATATATATATTATATATATTAAAATATATATATAATTATATAAAAATATTATATATATATATTATGTATATGTATATATATAGTGTAATTGTTTAATAATAAATATTATATATATATATATATATATATATAATTAAAGATATATATATATGTTATATATGTATAGAAAAAATAATATATATATATATATATATATATAATTTTAAAATATATAATATTATAATTTTATTGTGTGGGGTGGTGTTGGTGTGGGTGTGGTGTGTGTGTGTGGGTGGTGTGTTGTTGTGTGTGGGTGTGTGTTGGTTGTGTTGTGTGGTGTTTTTTGTGTTTTTTTTGGGTGGTGTTAATATATGTGTGGTGTTGTATGTTATAATATATTATATTATATAAATATATAAAATTTTACATAATATATCATATAATATACATTATTATATATATATTATATATATAAAATATATATATATATTATATAAAAATAATAATATATTATTAACATTTTTGAGATGCCAAACACAAAAGATAGACATATATCGGCCTCATTAAAAAAGCCAAACCCAAAGGCCCCGGGCCCCCCTCCTTGAGGGAAAAGAGGTAGAGCCCTTTTAAAAAAGGTCTTCGTTCACGATGCCATTCGGACACTCCTGCAATGAGTAAGATCAATAGGGCAATTGCAATAAGAAAAGGGTATTTGAAAAAAAAGGTTTTTTTTTTTTGGAAAAAGGAGGAAAATATATTTAAAAGGAAGATAGAAAGGGATGGTGTTGATAATGACAGTGATGTAGTGTTTTTTTTTTTGTTTTGTTTTAAGTAAGTGGAGTGTTTGTTTTCTTCTTTTTATTGTGAGCAATCCGTCTTGACCAATGCTTATTCTTATTACTTCTTAAGAAAAAGGAAACAGATGTAAATCAATAACGTGATATAAATAAATAGAAAACACAAAACACAAATTCATATTTCAATGAACTGAACTACAATACAGACACATCCGGAAACAAAACACACAACACACCACAAACACACACACACACAACAAAAAAACCCACCACAAACACACATACAAAAACACACACCATCACCACACAACCCACACACACACAACAAAACACCAACAAACAAAACTGACAATAAAAAAAAAAAAAGTGAAAACGAAATACAAACAAAACTAAAAACAACAACAACAAAAATTACCCCCCAGAATCAACGACCCAACATCCGAACAGAAGAACAATCCTAACCCAAAAAAAAAAACAAAAAAAAAAAAACACAAAAAAAAAACAAAATCCGCTTTTTAAAATTATCTATTATTTATTTATTTTTCATTCTACTTACTTCTAATTTTATTTATTATCATTATTTTTTTTTTAAGAAGAGAATCACGTCCCCCCCCCCAGAACGAGCCGACGCTATATCACAGACTCTCACTTTCACTCAGTGTCTGCCGCACGAGACTGAACGCTCTGGCCCGCTCTTGTTGAACAGATCCAGGGGGGTATTGCAGGAGGAATCCGGCAGCGTGATTCAATCAAAGTCAAAAGGGATTTGCGTGTATAAGAGAAGAGGAGGAGGAGGGGGGGGAGGGGGAAGAGGAGGAGGAAGAGGAGGAGGCGTAACTTCGCTCCTCTCGCCCTCTCTTTTTGTCTTTCTGTCTCTGTCTATTTATCTGTCTCTCTGTTTCTCTGCCTGTCTGTGTGTCTGTCTTTCTGTTACACTGTCTGTCTGTTTTTCTGTCTCTGTCTATTTGGCTGTCTTTTTGTTACTCTGTCTGTCTCTCTTTCTGTCTCTGTCTCTTTGTTTGTCTGTCTGTTTCTCTGTCTGTCTGTGTGTCTGTCTTTCCGTCACTCTGTCTGTCAGTCTCCCCTCTCTCTATTTATTTATTTATCTGTCTCTCTCTCCCTCTCTTCCTCTCTTTCTCCCTTTTCCTCTCTCTCTCTCTCTCTCTCTCTCTCTCTCTCCTCTCTCTCTCTCTCTCTCTTCTCTCTCTTCTCTCTCTCTCTTCTCTCTCTCTCCCCTCTCTCTCTTTCTCTTCTCTCTCTTCTTTCTCTTTCTCTTTCTCTGTTTCTCTCCCTTTCTCTGCTTATCTATCTATTTATCTATCTATTTCGGTTAACAGCTCTATCCCCCCTCTGACTCTCTTTATCTGCTTTTGTCTATCTACCTATTCATCTATCTATCCTAGTCTCCATCTCTACCCCACCCACCCCGCTCTCTCTCTCTCATTTGTTCTCTCTTCTCTCTCTCTACCTCTCTTCTCGCATTCTCTCTCTCATGTTTCTCTCTCTCTTCTCTCCTCTCTTCTCTGCTCTCTCTTCTGCTCTCTCTCTCTTCTCCGTCTCTCTTCCTCATCTTCTCTCTCTCTCTCCTCATTCTCTCTGCTCTCTCTCTCTCTCATTCTCTCTCTCTATCTCTCTCTTCTTTCCTTCTCTCTCTTCTCTCTCTCTCTCTCTCGCACACACACACACACACACACACACACACACACACACACACACACACGCACACACACACACACACACACACACACACACACACACACACACACACACACACACACACACACACACACACACACACACACACACACACACACACATCATAAACGCACACCTGATATCTCATCATCATCACACAGCACTTTTTCAACGTTCTCTCTCATCCACTGTGGCCTGGATATCATCTTTCACAGACTTGTATTTCAACTGAATTCGCCAAAGATCCATAAAGTGAGACTATGTAGTGACTCACGTTTCAGATGTTTTATGTAAGTTGATGCGACTATCTGTTTAACTCTGTGTTTATCTAAATACATTTTTCGTTTTTATCTATTTGTTTATTTTCCTATCTATCTCTCTATCTCTTTTTTCTATCTATCTATCTATCCATCTATCTATCTATCTATCTATCTATCTATCTATCTATCTATCTATCTATCTATCTATCTATATCTATATATATATATATATACATACGTATGTGTGTGTGTGTTTGTGTGTGTGGTGTGTGTGTGTGTGTGGTGTGGTGTGGTGTATGTGTGTGGTGTGGTGTGTGTGTGTGGTGTGTGTATGTGTGTGTGTGTGTGGTGTGTGTGTGTGGTGTGTGTATGTGTGTGTGTGTGTGTGTGTGTGTGTGTGTGTGTGGGTGTGTGTGTGTGTGTGTGTGTGTTTGTGTAATACTTATATATATATATAATATATATATATATATAATATATATATATATATATATATATATATATATATAGAGAGAGAGAGAGAGAGAGAGAGAGAGAGAGAGAGAGAGATATTGAGAGCGAGAAAATATATATTCGTCACCCATGCAGCTAACTTTCATACATCACGTGGGAATTATTTGAAAACACTTTCTATACTCATCAGTGAATATCTAATACGAAGAGAGAATTCAAATTTCAAATGCAATTTTCCTTTTTTTATTTTCTTGAATCAAATCTCTTTTTTTTTCTTTTTTTTTTGATAAAGCTGCGTTCTCCCTCTGTCACTGCTAATTTATTCCATTCATTCGCATAATAGAAGTTTGTTAAATCTTTAAACTGGTCCCCCCCCCCTTTATCATACCAAGAGGCAGTCATTCAATATTCGTTGCCCATTTCTCAATCAACAAATCTCAAAATGTTCGTGGTACCAGTTACGAGTGAGAATTACATACATGTATATATCTATCTATATTTGTAGTCTGTTCATATCAATGTTTTACATTTCAGGAATTCTCCATTGGAAAATCCCATACATTCTATCTTTTTTTTTTTTTCTT
>NC_051403.1:105753-113975 GCF_015228065.2 Penaeus monodon | reverse complement strand
ATTTCCAGCGCGGCTTACAGCGTTATTTTGGGGAGGAAGAGTTTCGCTGCGCGGAGGTGTATTTGCTTGAGATGTTTGTATTCTGTATTTTTTCTGATGAAATCTTGAGCTGACAAGCACGAGTGAGGCGGGGCCCTTTTTCCGGCTTAGGGCTGTTTATTTGAATTGCTTGTTTTGTATTTTTTCTAGGGTTAAGTGCTTTTGTAACAGGGAAAATGTGCCAAAACAGCGCCAGATATCCCCACAACACCATATTGTGTGTGGCGTGTGTATACACACACACACACACACAACACACACACACACCACACAATATATTATATATATAATTATTATATATATATATATATATTATATATATATATATAAATTTTTAATATAATATATATTGTATATAATAATTATATATATTATATATATATATATATAATTATATATATATTTTATATTATTTGTATGCATAATGTATAATGTATTAGTGTGTGTTTTTTGTGTGTAAAAATATAATAAATTTTATATAAATTAAAATATATTATATATATTATATATATATTATATATATATAATATATATTAGTTGTTGTGTGTGTGTGTGTGGTGTGTTGTTATGTTGTGTGGGGGTGTGTGGTGTGATGTGGGGTTTTGGTGTGGGGGCGGGTTTATAATATATATATATATAATATATATAAAATTATATATATATTATTTATATATAAAATTACATTTATAATATTATATATTATAAAAATTATTATATATATATAAATATAAATATATGTGGTTGTGGGGTGTGTGTGTGTGTGTGGTTTTGTGTGGTGTGTGTGTTTGTGGGGGGGGTGTATGTGTGTTGTGTTGTGGTGTGTGTGTGTGTGTGGTGTGTGTGGTTGGGGTGTGTATGTGTGTGGTGGTGGTGTGTGTGTGTGTAGTTTGGTGTGTGTGTTGTGTGTGTGTGTGTGTGTGTGTGTGTGGGTGTTTATTTAAACACACACACACACAAAACCACAACACACACACACACACACCACACACCAAACACACACACATATAATATATATTAATAATATATATAATAATATAATAATATATATTTATAATATATATTATATTTATGTAATTAAAGTATGTATGTATGTATGTATGCGGTGTATAAAAATATATAAATATTATATATATTATATATATATATATATAAATTATATATATATATAATATATTTTTATACAATATATACATACATACATATAATATATATATAATATTAAATATATTATTAATATTATTATTTATATTATGTATATACATATACAATGTTGGTGTGTGTGTGTGGTATATTTGTATATTATATATTATTAAAATATATATATAATATTATATATTTTATAAAATATATATATATTTCTATAAAATATGTATGTATAAAATTATTTTATATAATTTTAATATATATAATTTTAATTATATATATTATATATATTTTATATACACACACACACACACACAACCCAAATATATAAAATTATATATATATAATTATATTAAAATAATTTTAATATTAATATATATTATATTATATATATATTATATTATGGTGTGGGGTGTGTGTGTTGTGTGTGGTGTGGGTGTGTGGGGGTGGGTGTGTGTGTGTGTGTGTGTGTGTTTGTGTGTGTAAATATATATATTATATATATATATAATTATATATTATATATATAATATATATTTTAAATATATATATATATATAAATATATAAATTTTTATAATATAATATATATATATATATATATATGTGTGTGTGTGGGGTGTGTGTGTGTGTGTGGTGTGTGGGTGTGGTGTGTGTGTGTGTGTGTGTGGGTGTGTGTGGTGTGGTGTGTGTGTGTTCATACATCCATCATCATCTTCTTTTATTTCATCTATCTTTTATATATATATAGTATATTATATAATATATATAATATATTTTATATATATATTAAAAAATTTTTGGGGTGTGTGTGTTGTGGTGGTGTGTGTGGGGTGTGGTGTTGTGTTGTGTCTGTGTGTGGTGTCTGTGTGTGTGGTGGTTGTTGTTTTGGGATGTGTGTGTGTGTGTGTTGTTGTGTGTGTGTGTGTGGTTTTTGGGGGTGTGGTGTGTGTGTGTGTGTGTGTGGTGTGGGTGTGTGTGGTGTGTGTGTTCAATATAAAAACACACACACACACCCACCACACACACACACATATTATATATATATATATATATATATATATAAAATATTTAAAAAAATATAAAAATATATTTTATAACATATATATATAAATAATATAATATATATATATATTAAAATATGTATATATATGATGCAAAGTATGTATGTAGGATGTGTGGGTGTGTGTGTGTGTGGTGGGGGTGTGTGTGTTGGGGGTGGGGGGGGTTTTACACACACACCACACCACACACACAACACACACACACAAAAAAAAAAAAAAAAAAATTTTAAAAAAAAAAAAAATAAATAAAAATTTTTAATAAAATAAAAAAAAAAAAAAAAAAAAAAAAACAAAAAAAAATAAAGTAAATATAACAAAAAAAAAAAAAAATAAAAAAAAAAAAAAAAAAAAAAAAATAAGAGCATATTTTTAAGGATTTTGTGGGGTTTGTGTGGTAAAATAATAATTTTTAAAAATTTTTTTTAAAAAAATAATAAATTAAAAAAAAATAATAAAAAATACATATTATATAATTAATATAAATAAATATAAGATAATATAAATTTTAAAAATTTTTAAAAATGGAAAAAAAAAAAAAAATAAGGGGAAAAATAAATAATTTTAAAAAAATTTAAATATTAAATATTATAAAAAAAAAAAAAAAGGGTGGGGGGGGGGGGGGTGGGTGTTTTGGGGTGGGGTGTGGTGGGGGGGTGGGGGGTGTGGGGGTGGTGCAATAATAATAATAAATTTAATATATTAAATAAAAAAAATAAAAAAAGAGGGGTTTGGGGGGGTGTGGGTGGGGGTGTGTGTGTGGGTGCGGGGGGGGGTGGGGGGGGGGGGGGTGGGGGGGGTGTGTGGGTGTGGGGGGGGTGTGTGTGGTGGGGGTGGTGTGTGTGGTGGTGTTGGGGGTTTTTGGGGTTGGGGTGGTGGTGTGTTTGGTGGTTGGTGGTGTGGGTGGGGGGGGGGGTGGTGTGGGGAACACACACACACCACACACACACACACACCACCACACACCACACACACACACACAAAAAAAATAATAAATATAAAAAAATATATATAAATATAAAAAAAAAAAATATAAATTAAATATATAAATTTAAATTTTTATATATACAATAAAAACATAATAAAAACAAAAAAAATAAAAATATAATAAAAAATTAAAATAATATAATAAATAATTATAAATTTTAAAAAAAATAATAAAATATATTAAAAAAAAAAAATATTTTAAATAAAATAATATTGATATACAAACATAATAACAACAAAATAATAACAAAATAAAAAATTAAATAATTTTAAAAAAAAAAAAAATAAAGAAATATTATATATAGATATTTTATATAATATATATATATAAAATAATAAAAACATTATTATAAATAAAAAAATAAATAAACAAAATTGGTGTGGGGGTGTATTATTAATAAAAAAATAAAAAATATAAAAATAAATATTATATAATAATATTTTGAAACATAAATATATATATAATTATATATATAATATAATAATATATATTAAAATTATATATTATTATAAATATATATTTATATTAACACATATATATTATATTATATATATAAAATTTAATATATATTTTAATTTTTAATTAATATTATTTATATATATTATGTTAACACCACACACACACACACCAACAAGCAAAATATATATTAATTTTATTATATAATATATAATATAAATATATATATATATATAATAAATTTTTTTTATATATATAATTATTTATATTATAATATATATTATATATTTATATATAATAATAAAATAATTTTATATAAAATAAAATATAAAATATATAATATAAATTGGGTGTGTTTTGGGGTTGTGTATTGTGTGTTGGGGGTTTGTGTTGTAAATATAATATAATATATATAATAATATATATAAAATTTTATATATTATATATATTATATATATTATATTATATATAATTTATATTAATTATATATTATATATAATATATAAAATATATATATATATATATATATAATATATATATTTTTTAATAATATGTGGTGGTGTGTGTGTGTGTTGTGTGGGTGTGTGTGTGTGTTATATATATATAATTTAATAATATATATAATATATAATATAATATTATATTATATATAATATATTATATAAAAAAATTTTTTATTATATTATTGTGTGTGTGTGTGGTGTGTGTGTTGTTGTGTGTGTGGTGGTGGTTTTTTGGGGTGTGTGTTGGGGTGTGTGGGTGGTGTGTGTGGTGTGTGTGTGTGTGTGTGTGGTTTTGGTGTGTGTGGTGTGGTGTGTGTGTGTGTGTGTGTGTTGGTGTTGTTGGTGTTCATACACACACCCACCACACACACACACACACACACACAACACACACCACACACCACACAACCAAACACACACACAATATATATATTTTATAATATATATATTATATTATTAATTTTTTTATAATATATTGTTTTATGTTGTATGTGTATGTATGTTGATCGTGTGTTCCCCCAAAAAATATATATATATAATTATATAATAAATATATATATTTAATATATATTATTAATATATATATTACATCTACATAATTTATATATAAATATTATTTAATATATATTTATATTTATAATATATTTTATGTATATATATGATATATATGTATTAATATATATTTTATTTAATATATTATAAAATTTTTATTATATATATATATATATTAAATATATAGAAACCCCTATTCATATTGACAAATATAGAAAGGTATGAATGAGAATAATATCTTCACAATAAAGAGGTATTTTACCGGTTTCGAATGGCTTCGTCAGAAAACATCGAAAAGAGACGCATTTTGAAAACCCGGGCAAAAAATCTCTTTTATTGTAAGATATTCATTCTCATTCATACCTTTTCTATATAATACATATATATATAATTTTTATATATTTTAAAATATATATATATTATATATATTAAATAATATATGTATGTAATTTTCATATCATATGGTGTGTGTGTGTGTGGTTGGGGTTTTTATATATATATTATATATATATAATATATATAATTATTATAAATTTTTTATATATATAAAATATATATTAATGTATACATATAATTATATAATATATTATAATTTTTTATATAAATAAAATTTTTTATAAATATATTAATATATATATATAAAAATATTTTTTATATATATATAAAATATATATTAAAATATATATTATATAATATATGTATACACACACACACACCCACACACACGCCAAAAATGTATATATTATATATAATATATTTTAAAAATATTTTAAAATATATATATATATATATATATATATATATCTAAATATTATATTTATAAATAATATAATATTATATTATAATAATTATATATATATATATATATTATATATATTCCAAAAAAATACGGCAAAATTATTATCATTAATTTATAAAGATCATGAAATCGATATCAATTTTCGATCCATTTAGTTTATCATTGACTATTGATTTATAGTCATGATATTAATGTGTTAGAGAATGGATGCAAAATATATCCATGCTTAAGAGAAATAAATTTAGAAAAAAATTATTGAATGGGAAATAAGTATAACAAAACTGTCGAATAAATGAGCAGTATATAAAATAATAATAATAATGATGATAATAATAAAAATAAAAAATAAAAAAATAATAAAAACAAAAACAACAAAAAATTAATAAAAATTTTAAAAAAAACAATAAGATATAATAATAAAAACAATAATGATAATAATAATAATAACAATAATGTAAAATAATAATAAAAAATTAAAAAATAATATAATAATAATAATAATAATGATAAAAAATAATAATAAAAATAATATAAAATAAATAAAAAATAATAATAATAATAATAATAATGATTTGTTTATGATAAAAATAAAATAATTATAAAATTATAATAATAAAAAAATAATAAAAATAATAATAAAAATTAATATAAAAAAAAAATAATAAAATTATTATCATTATTAATGATAATAATAAATATTATTATATAATAAGAAAAACAGCAATAATAAGGATAATAATAATAATTATTATGATAATGATAATGATGATGACGATATTAATAGTAATAGCAATATACAATAATGATAATTATTATGATCATAAAACTAATGCAAATGCAAATCATAAAGATTTTAAAAGAGAGAATAAAGGCAATGTGATAATGATAATGATTAGTATATGGCAATAGTAATAGCCTATGAAATAAAATTTATAGTGAAAATGATGATAATGGTAATAGTAAATTGTAAAAAAAGCAAAACGATAATTTTCATTACGATAACAAAACCATATCATCATCTTCAAATGAGAAAAAAAAAAATAATAAAATAATAATAAAAATAATAATAATAAAAATAAAAATCATGATAATAATGTAATTGATAAAAATAATATTATAAAAAATGATAAATAAACTGATTATGTATAAAGATATAAAATAACATTTCTACCCCTCCTCACTAAAGATAAAATAAAATGATAAAAATGAGGATAGAATAACAAGAACAATATTGATAATAATAAAAATAACAACAATAATGATGACGATAATGATAACATTAATTACATTAATCATAATAATCATGATGATACTGATAATAATTATGAACATATTAGCAATAATAGTAACATTGATAATGATAATGATAATAATGATAATTATTATGATGAGAACGGCAGACTGTCTTATTTACTCTCATTATATGCTTCTCTCTCTCTCTCTCTCTCTCTCTCTCTCCGCTCTCCTCTTTTCCTCTCTCCTCCTCTCTCTCTCCTCTCTTTTCTCTCTCTCTTTCCCCCCTACCTCCCCTTTCCTCCTTCCCTCCCCTTTCCCTCTCTTTCCTTCTCCTTCCCCTCTCCTTCTCCCCTCCCCTTTCCCCCCTCTCCTCCCTTCTCCCTCTTTCTTTCTTCCCCTCCCTTCCTCCTTCCTCTCCCCCCCCTTCCTCCCCCCTCCCCCCCCCCTCCCTTTCCCTCCCCTTTCCCCCCCCCTTCTCCCCTCCCCCCCCCCCTCTCTTTCTCCTTTCCTCCTTCCTCTGTTTCCCCGTCATTTTATTTATCTTCCCCTCACATAATAAAAAAACTAAATACAAAACAAAACTTTTATTAACTTTTTAAACTTTTTTTCTCCTTTAACCCCCTTTCTCCTCATCTCTCCCTCTGCGCAGTGTATTGACAAGTTTGCTTTGTAAATCTCTCTCAAAAATACTGTTGGAGTGGTCTATATGACGTTTTTTTTTTGTATCTATATTTATATCATTTTATATCTCATCTATGTAAAATGTTTACTATATAATTTTTTACCTATTTTATATTTCCTATCATTATCAGTCTATTTTTCTATGTATCTTGATCTACTATCTATCTGTCTATCTATCTACGGGTTTTATCACTCGTCTGTCTTTCAATCGTATATATATTAAAATATTATAATATATATATATATATATTATATATATTTACAGATTGAAAGACAGACAGATGATGAACCCATAGTAATAGACAGATAGAAGAAGATCATAGATCATAGATAAATAACTGATGAAAAGTAGGGAAGTATAAAATAGGTAGAAAATTATATAGATAAACATATTTACATAGATAGAGATATAATAATGTAGATATAAATATAGATACAAAAAAAAAACGTCATATAGACCCCCTCCAAAAATTTTTTTAGGAGATTTTACAAAACAAAATTGTCATCACTGCCAGAGGGAGAGATGAGGAGAAGAGAGGTTGATAAAGGAGATAAAAGATCATAAAGTTAATAGAAGTGTTTGTTTTGTATTTAGTTTTTTATATTATTGGGGGAATATAGAAAAGACTGGGAAAAAGAGGTGAAAAGGGGAGAAAGAGAGAAAGAGGAGAGAGGGGGGGGAGGGGAGAAGGGGAGAGGGAGGAAGGGAGGGAAAAGCGAGAGAGGGAGTGAAGGGGAAAAGAGAGGGGGGAAGAGAAAAAAGGAG
>NC_051403.1:97648-105653 GCF_015228065.2 Penaeus monodon | reverse complement strand
GGCGGAAAAAGATTACAATTATTTTACAATACTAATTACGGGAGGGGAAAGGCTGGATTAGCGAAGAAACCCGATTAACAGAACACAGATTATCGGGGCCCCCAAAAAACAAAATTCCCGAAAATATAAAGAAAAATATTTTAAAATATATATATAATAATTTTATATATAATATTATATTTTAAAAATTTTTAATATATTATAACAAGTGTGTGGGTGTGGTGGTATGCACATGTGGTGTGTGTGTGTGTGTGTGTGAGAGAAAAAAAAAAAGCGTGTAGTGGTTTTGTGTATATATTATATATTTTAAAAATTATAATATCTTTAAATAATATATATTATAATATATATATATAATTACATATATAAAGATATGTGTGGTGTGGGTGAAAAATAATATATATTAATAAAATATTATATATATTTTTAAAAAATATATATATAAAATATAATAAATATGGTGGTGTGTGTGTGTGTGGGTGTGTGTGTGTGTGTGTAATATATTATATATATGTGTTGTGTGTGGTATTTGTGTGTGTATACATACACGCACACACACACACAAGATTTATGATAATATATATATAGAAAATTTTAATAATAATATATATATATAATATATATATTAAATAATGTAGAATATATATATAAAATTTAATAATACAAAAATTTAATATATAATATATAGATAAAATGATAGAATGGAAAGAATAGAAAAGAATAAAAAATATATAAAAAATTATAATTATATAATAATATATAATATATAAAAATTAAAATATAATAAGATATATATCTGGTGGTGTGTTTTGCTGTAGTATAAACAAAAAACACACACACACACATATAACATATATGTACCACACACACACACACACACACACACACACACCCCACACACACAGATTTTAATATAATTTTATATTTAAAATTTTTAATTATATAATAAATATATATCAAAAAATATATAAACACACACACCAAATCTGTTATAGGAAAAAGGAAATTAATTATATATATGATATATAATAGAGAAATATAGATAAAATAATATAATATATATACAAATATACAACCTACACCGTTTTTATCTCTCTCTCCACACACACACACAAAAACACAACATGGATAAAACAACACAACAACACACATATGTTTAAAATTTTATTATATATATATATATATATAATATATATATATATATATATAATTATATATATAATAAAATTTATTTTATATATAGGGAAATTTGTATTGGGCTATAATCTGTGTCGTGAATCGGTATTCCTTAATCCAGCGCTTCACGCCCGTAATAGTATTGTACAGTAATGTGTAATGCTTCTCCGCCTGAACTATTGATCCTTCGTGTCCAACAATTTAACTTAATAACGTGGATAATGACAAGAATAAATAACGCAGGACCCGGAACAGCAATAACACAAGACAACGGTATCATGTTATAGTAACAGCTTGAAAATATGAGTTGTGAAAAAGTGATGAATAATAATAACGACAATAGAAAATATCACCAACATAAACTACAATATCAGGGAAAAAATTTTTAAACCCAATGTCAGTTTTCTTGGTGAGTTTTTTTACATATAGATGGCTTTTAGTTGCCCTGAGCCGATCCTGTATTTCCCAATTCCTTGAATTGGTGAGATTTTTTATTTTTTTTTATTTCCAATACTATAAATATTGATATTGCTATCATTCTTATCGATATTATGATTATTAAATTCTTATGCAAAAAATAATATCAAAGACAAAAAAATAATAGAAATGAAGCTTTCAAAAAATTAAGGAAATGGATAAACAGATGGGATAGGTAAGACTAATCGCTGGTGACTAAGCCCTTGGGGCCCCATCAATGTGTAAAGACAATAGAAAAAACTTTTTTATTACAGTGGGCATGGCATTGTAGTCTTGCCACTCGTTGACACTGGGTTAAGAATTACGATGCTGAATAAGAATGATACTTATCATTATAAACATAATGATAGAAATGATAATGATCGTATAAAAGCAATATATACAAACTAAGTGACAGTGATAGTGATGGTGCCGACAGAAAATCTCCGTCTGTGCTCAATATTACCTTTGCTTCTGTCAGTATACACAAGTAAAGATAGACATATAATTATAATAATAAACTCAAAGGAACAGAAAGAGGAAAAACCAAGAAGTCCATCATGAAACACTATTCTACCACAAAATTTTTAAAAGATGTGGATTTCCTACCCCTTCCAGGCACTTTTATGTGACGGTTTCCCCTGGTGATGACTTAATAAATTCCATTCCAGATCTGGATGCTCATTCAGATCACCACAGAATCTAATCCATTGGTCAATGGGACATGAGTAACTCACCTATGAAATTCCATCACTATTCACAAGCAACTTTAAACTTTTCTGTCGACAGATAAACAAACTGACATAGTAGTGAAAAAAAAATTTTGAAAATAATGCTGATAATAACAATGGTAATAACAGTAATACAATAACAATAATAATGATGATTTAATGATAATGATAACAGATCATGTTACTATTCATAGTAACAATAATTATAATGATAAAAATATATTAGTAAGTACTCTGGCATCAATAATATTACTCCTACTGTTGATTGTGACAACAATAGTAAATATAAGGCTTAAAAACAACAGTAATAAACAAAAATGTTAAATGGTGACACAGAATGACAATATATCAACATTAATACGATTTATGTAACCCTGTTGCCTGATAAAACAGTTACAGTTTTATATAAAAACATCATAATTTCCTTATCGATTTTTTCTAAATTCTAAGTAATGACAGTTTTGGAACATCCTGTTACTTCATTAAAATCTCCTTTGATACAATTTTCTTTTCAAAATTCGATCATTCCGCCCTTTGATGTAACATTATTATAAATTTATAGAACAAGAAAGTTGAAACATTTACATGAAGAACGTTATTAAAAATACATATAATATACAAAAGAAATCTCTACCTATAAAAGCAAACGCAGAAATGAGATCCAAATGCATGAAAATCCCAAAATAATTGAGATCGTTCTTTACAGATCCTGCTGAAGGAAGTCCGGCATCCAAAAGGATCTGGTGAAAGGAATCCAACGCTATATCAAGAGAACGAGAATCATAAAGTGAAGACTAAAGGATCCCCACTTCCAAATTTTAAAATAACGTTGGGGGGGGGGAAGGGCAGAGGGGTTGGTTTTTTTTAAATTTTATAATTTTAAAGAAAAGATTTTTGTCTTCTCGTTTGGTTTGAAACTTACCAAAGGATTTTGGTTTATATTTGTTTTCTATTTTTCTCATATATATATATTAATTATAATTTAAAAATTAAAAATATTAATAATATGTATATGATTATTATTAAAAATTTTTTTTGTAATTTATTTTTTTCTATTTTTTGTCCAAAAATTATTGAAAATTAAATTTTTTGGGATATTTTTATATTATTAACTTTAAATATTAGGGTTATAATAAAAAATCTGTTATAATTTTAAATAACAATAATTTTAAACATAATTAATAATAATATATATAATAATAATAAAAATTTATAAAACAATGGATAACAATATAAAAACATACATGATATTAATAATAATCATATAATATAAAATTTATTTAATAATAATAATAATATTATTTATATTTTTTTAAATTTGATTTTTGTTTTTATTTTAAATTTTAAATAATAATTAGTAAAAATAAATAATAATATAATAATAATAAAAATAAGAAAAAACAATAATAATAATAAAATTTGATAATAATAATATAATGATAAAAAATTTTATTATTATTAATATAATTTTATTTTTTTTTAGTAATAATGATTATTGTTTTTAATATGTTACGATTTTATTATAAATGATTTTAATTTTTAATTTTATTATTATATTAATAATAATATTTTAAATTATTATTATTATTATTATTATCATTAGTATAATTGTTATTTGTATCATTAATCTTTCATCATTATTATTTTTATAATTGTTATTGTTATTATCATCGTCATTATTATTTCATAAATATATCATTAATCTATTATCTTTATCAGATTATCACATTTTGATAATTCTCATCTAAGTTATCATGATTATAATCGTTATTTTTTTTATAATTATCAATTATTATTATCATTATTATATATTATTTTATTTATTATTTTATTCATTATCTTTTTGTTATCATTTTTTTATTAGTACTACTACTGTTTATAATGAATAGAATTATTATTATCATTATTATTGTTATTATTAAAAAATATTTTTATTTGTAATAATAATTATTTCCTTGATGATAATGATAAATTTTACCATTTTTATGATTGTAGTTATTGTAAGTTATTATCATCTTATTTTAATTATATTATGAATGGTATTTGTGTTATTATTACTATTACTGATTTTTTTTTTTTGATCGTCATTCCAAACGTTAGCTCAATTATTTCTCTCCACAGAAAACGGGTTTCAACAGCAGCGCAAGAAGATCCATGGAGAGGAGCAAGTATAGAAAATACAACCTTGTCAAATTATAATAATGATAAAAAAATGTTTAGCTATAACAATATATATATATATTTTTTGTTTGTTTTTGTTTTTGTTTTTGATTTTGAGGGGGAGGGGAATCGCCAAGCATTTCAGTGAAAGGTAAATCAGTCCGACAGAAATTCCCAAGGTTTAAACATTCATAATGCTGGTGAAGATTCTCGAGTGAAAAAATGCGAAGAGTATGGAAGGGATTTCTCGAAAAAAAAGGGGGAAGATAATGATGTCAGGATGTTTAAAGGGAAGGCAATTGACATCGTCTGCTTCTAAGGAGTTCAACAAAACTTTCTTTTCTTTTTCAGGGAATAACTTCGTTTTATTTTAAAGATAGTTCAGTTATTAAAAGAGTTTTTATTAGTCGTGTCAGAAAAAGACTATAAAAAAATCTTATATTACCTTATAATGATATTATATTCTTTTTTCACCGTAAATATATTGTCAATTCATTATCATCATAATTTAGCTATTTCACCATTTTTGATGCCATTATCCCAAATTTTACATAAGAATTTTCTTTTTCTCTGCTATTAATACTACTTAAGACCCTTTTTTCATTCTCGAGAACTCAAAATCCCAGAAGAGCGAAGTGCAGCCGGCTCTCGCGCCCCGGGGACTCGAGAGCAAAAAATCTGTTTATCATGTTAATGTATGCAAATCGCCGATACTTTGCTTGTACCATGGGCCCAAACCCGAGGGCGTCCTTTGAAATACGTTTATAAATAAATAAATAAATAAATAAATATATATATAAGTATTATAATATTATTATTATTAATAAGTATTTTGTTTTATTTATTTTTATATGTATAAGAAATTGTACATATTTAATAATTTATTTGCCCCCCACACACCCCCCACACCACACACACACACAAAACACCCCAAAACACACACACACAACCCCACCACATAAAACCCAAAACACACACACACACAACCATACCTATAAATACACAACACACACACACCCAAACACACACACACCCCCGCCCACACCACAAAAGGCAAAATTTATATATATATATAAATATATTTTGTGTGTGTGTGTTTGTTTTGTGTTGTGTGTGTTTTGTGTGTGTTGTGTGGTTTGTGTGTGTGTGTGGGGTGTTGTGTGTGGGGGTGTGTGTGTGTGTATTTGTATGTTATAAGTGTTTTTTACAATAATATCGTGTATTAGATGGTGTATATATGCTGAGTTTTTTGGGCTCCACGTGTATGTGTCTGTGTGTGCGTAACACTCGTAGCAAATTCATATAACTGCATATCTATATTTCCTTCTAACAATCGCAAACCAATTTCCTATAACTTCATTAGGAATTTTCCCGTAACAATGAAACCTCCAATTCCCAAGTATCAGAAAAAAAAAAATCTTTTACGTAACAATAGAAGACAAGGCATCTACTACCACTAACAATGAACATAGGGCTGGTGTTCCCTTTATAGAAATTCTAATCCCTTGGTTTAAAAGTGATGTGTAGTAGATGGTTTTTTAGAACAAAAAGATTGCTGTGAGGATGATAAAAGTAATAATAGGGAAAGTAATAATTATTATAATAGGAACATTAGTGGCAGTAGTAGTAAAGAAGTAATGATAATGATAATAAAAATAATATTGATAATAGTGACAAAACAGTAATAATAATAATAAAGATAGTAATAATAATAATAATAATTATAATAATGATAATAATAATAATAATAATATTAATAATAATAATAATAAAATGATAGTGATAACAACACTACTACTATCAATAACAATAATGATGATGATAATGATAATGATAATAACAGTGATGATAATTATAACAATAATAATAATGATAATAATAACAATAATGATTACGATAGTGGTTATGATGATAGAAATGAAAATAATGATGGAGTTGTAATTTTAATAAAAATGATAATATGTTGATAAATATAATAATGATAATATTACAATAGGATGATAATAATGATGATAACAATCATGATTATGATAACGGTTATAAAAGTAAATAGGATAACAATGATGGTGATAATGACGATGACTATATTAATACCAATAATTATTTCACTAATAAGAATAATAATCTTTACCCCTCTCTTCGCCTCTGTAGCACTCCCTTCCTTTCGCCGAATTTACATCATCGCTTCCTCTTCACGAAGCGATATTTCATTTGTTTTCCCGCGAGCGAGGCCGCGGAACTCCAACTGTCTCTCGTTGACAGACTTCTTCTTTGCTCAGCTTGTAACCAGATCCATTTCTCTTGCTAGCACGTAGCTTACTCATATTCAATAGTTTATTTTATACATATGACTTATTCTTACACAATAAACTCTAACGAAATCTCTTCATAATGTATACCTTTATCGCAAATATTCTCAACGTAAAGAGAGAACGTGACCACTGCAAGTTAGGGTATCACAATGTCAACGTAAGCCAAGATTAATTAACATTATATTTAATGATCTTTTTCTCCCTTGCGTAAAGGAATGGAGACCAAAGTGAAGGCTTGCGCTGATGGCACTCAGCTTCCTGGCCCAGTAATAATGATATTAAGCTGGGGTCAAAGAGCAGCCTTTCCTCTTATGGCTCAAATATAGCTTCAGGATTTCCTTGCTGTGGGGATATTGCATGTGCTATAATTAGTTATTTAAACAGTACTCTGGTTCTCATAATGTTTTTCCAGTACTGCATGGATCAAACACGCACGCATACCGATAAGTTCTTTTGGGCTTTAGATATAAAGAGTATAAAAAGAGCGAGAGGAAAGATGGATTAAGAGAGAGAGAGAGAGAGAGAGAGAGAGAGAGAGAGAGAGAGAGAGAGAGAGAGAGAGAGAGAGAGGAGAGAGAAGAGAGAGAGAGAGGAGAGAGAGAGAGAGAGAGAGAGAGAGAGAGAGAAAGGACTATAGATAGATCGTAAGATCTATTTAATCAAAAGTTTTCTCTCTGAAATGAACCCCTAATTATATGAGACACCTCCCTTTACAAAGGTCAAAATAACATTTCAACAAAAAATATCAGCAGGAGCTACTGCCCGAGCCGGTCTGAATCCCTAGCATGTTCTGCAAAGCCAGGCCAAGATCTCGAGAGTCGGTTGCAGCAGACCTTAATGCAGGAGGCGGCGCGTCCCTCCACGTGGGCATTTTATGCGTCGGTGCCGAGCAAAGGCTTTCCCTCCGTTCTAGAGGAAGGTCATTGCAGACTGGCCAATCGAAAATTGTTTTCCACGAATTACTTTTGTATAGGGTGTTCAGGCCTGTGTGCAGCACAAGCATCTGAGGAGACAGGGGGATATGCGGATCGTCAAATCTATAAGACTGTTGTGTTATATATATATACTGTTGATGGTGTGGGGGGGGTTTAAAAAAAAAAAACACACACCCCACACACACACACACACACCAAAACCACACCCACAACAAAAAAAAAACAAAACAAAAAC
>NC_051403.1:69901-97548 GCF_015228065.2 Penaeus monodon | reverse complement strand
ATATTAATTATATAATATTATATATATATATATATATATACTATGTATGTTGTTTAACTATAATATATAAGATATTATTATATTATATTATATATATATATATAATGTGTGTACAATAGTGTTGTGTGTGTTTGTGTGTATGTGTGTGTGTGTGTGTGTGTGTTCGTGTGTGTGTTTGTCTGTGCGTGAGAGAGAGAGAGAGAGAGAAGAGAGAGAGAGAGAGAGAGAGAGAGAGAGAGAGAGAGAGAGAGAGTGTTTTGTGTGTATTTGTGCGTTTTGTGTGTATGTGTGTCTGTGTGTACGTGCTTGTCTATGTATGTCCGTTTGCTCACTCATGATATTCAGCTCCCGCACGTCCATGCGAGAACAAAAGGCTCTCCCACTTTCATCCCAACCTGTGGCAGCCTCTTCAAGATGCAGCCTCTCGGCCTATTTCGTCTTCATGTCTTTTTTCCTGCCTGTCACACGTGCCACACTCTCTCAGATCTTTTCCTTCATCTGTTCGTTTTCTTGTTACTGTAATCATTCAGTTCTTAGCCTAAGGTCTAACCACTACTGTGTTTTTTTAAGTAGTATATCCTTATTTAGCATGTCATTCATCCCTTGATTGCTTTATTATGAACTGTATGAGAATATTCGATATTACTAAACTTCTCAAATAGCCTTGTTCTCCCTAAGATCGTCCTTTTTGATGAGGACTTTAACATTGACTAAGCTCGTTTGTCCTGCAGCTGACTCATGATCCTAAAGACAGAGCGACGATTCCGTATTCCTTTCTACAGAGTTTTATATTTATTTTTTATCTATTTTGATTTTTTTTAAATGTTTTATCAGCATGCATATCAGTTAAACGTACTCCCCTAACACTCCGTTCTATAATCCATCAGCACTATACATTCACACTACATATAAATACTCCAACAAGATGCAGACAAAATTGCAGACGCAATCACCCCTTTCAAAATACACTAGCAAACGTTTACGTAAGAACTAAATTAGGTTTTCCCCAAGATGTAGAAATGAGTTTGGGAACTTCAGCCATATTGTAGCAATCGGACGCTTTTCCTGCAACTTTACTGGCCACGTGAATGAGATTTTATCTTTGACCAAACATATCTCTGCAAAGACATGCAATCGGAGCTTTGAATTTCCCTGCAACGAGTTACACAAGTTCTTGAATTTGTGTAAGTCTTGATCACTGTGTTTTCTTGGATTGGATTTAGACATCATATATATATATATATAAAATATATATATATATATATATATATATATATATATATATATATATAAAATAAAATATATATATATATATATATGTGTTGTGTGTGGGTGTGTGTGTGTGGTGGTGTGTATATATATATTATTTTATATTATATATATATATAATATATATATAATTTTATTATATATATCTATAGATATATATACAACGTTTATATATGGTAAAACTTAAAATTTTAACCCGCATATACAAACATATTTTTTATATGTTACTTTACATACAGATATATAGACATACGTACATGCATACTACACACACACACACACACACACACACACCACCCCACACAACACCACACACACACACCACACACACACCCACCACACACAATCTCTCTCTCTCTCTCTCTGTATATATATATATATATAGTATTATATATATATAATAATAATATATATATATATATATTATGTATGTATGTATGTGTGTGTGCGTGGCGTGCGTGCGGCTTTGTGTGTGTGGGGTGTGTGTGTATACATCCATCCTCATACATACATACATATATTTATATATATATAATATATAATATATTATATAAATATATAAAATATTAAAATTGTATATATATATATGTACTTTATATACATACCACACACACACACAACAACACACACACACACCACGCACACACACACACACACACACACACACACAACCACGCACACACACACACAAACACACACACACACACACACAACACACACACCCACACACACACACATACACGCGCGCGCACACACACACACACACACACATACACACACACACACACACACACACACACACCAATATATATATTATTTTATATATATATTATATATATATATTTATAATATATATATATATATATGTTTGTGTGTGTGTGTGTGTGTTTGTGTGTGGTGTGTGTGTGTGTGTGTGTGTGTGTGCTGTGTGTGTGTGTGTATATTATATTATATATATATATAAAATATATATATATATATATATATATATATATGTATATATAATATATTTATATATATAAAATATTATATATAAAATTTTAATATAATATATATATATATACACACACACACACACACACACCCCACACACCACACACACACACACACACATATATATATATATTATATAAAATATATATATATATATATAATATTTATATATGTGTGTGTGTGTGTGTGGTGGTGTGTGTGTGTGGGTGTGCACACACACACAAACACCACACACACACACCACACACACACACACACACACACACACGCGGACACACACACACACACACACACATATATATATATATATATATATTAATATATATATATATATATATAATATATTATATAATATATATAATATATATATATAAATATTATATATATAAACATACACACACATCTATCTATCTATCCGCGTATATCATATATTTATATATTCATGGTATAAACCTGTTTCGGAATCCTCCTGGATCTATCTGTCTACTATTTATCTATAATATACATCTATCTTTTTTATATTTTAAAATATACAATATACAATAATAGTAATATATATATATATATATATATATGTATATATACATATGTAAAATATATATATACATATAGATTTTATAATATTATATATATTTTTAAAATATATTATATGTTAGTTATATATTATATTTTATATATATATATAGTTTTATATGATATATATTATATATATTAATAATATATATAATATATTTTATATATAATAATATGCATACACACACACACACACACAAACAAAACACACACACAACACACACACACCACACACACACACACCCCACACACACAAAAACACACATTATATAATATATATATAAAATTTTATATATATATATACATTTATATATATAAATGTGTATATACATTTATTCTATGCATATAGGCTTTGTCCGGATGGGTGAGAAGTAACCAAATAAACGCCTAGACTTATATATTCAGATTTTTTTTTTTCTGTATAGGTATAATTTTTTGTAGATTTTTGAATTTTCAACCATCAGTAGAATTGACGTAATTAATTACCCGTTTTCAAACTAAACTAATGAAAAAAAAAACGTTTGGATCATACTCTCTACAATGAAGCCACAAAACAAACACAACGAACGTTTAGCGCAACAAAGGCCCGTTTATTCGAAATTTTATCAGTGCGATAACAGTTGCAACAGTTGCCAGCACCGGATTATCTGCATTGCCCTATATATTTACACGCGCTGATGGTGCTGCATCTGCATATTGTATTATAAACGGTGAAAGCCAGCAACTCTAAAAAATTTATGACCATTTTTTTTGTAAATTCCAATGCATGTTTCAAATTGTTAGCTTGCTCTGGCTGTCCTTTTGTTTAGGAAAGAAAGATGGCGTTGTTTCCTCACGATGCTTGATTAAAGGAAGCTTATGATAATCTTTGGGGGAAGGAGACTTTGACTTCTATTTTGCGAAAGATCAGAGCACAAAAAAATAAGTAATGATATTAATAATAAAAAATGATAAAAATAAAAATATAACTAAAATAAGAAAATAAAAATGACAATAATAAAAAAAATAACTAAGATAAATAAAGGTACTAATGGTAATCATAAATCTTAAAAATCTTTTTCCACTCTGATTCTCCGTTTTCTTCCCCTAGTCTCATCTCTCCCCCATTTTCTCTTTATTGTTTTGACTTGCCTCGTTTCCCCTTATCTACCTTTTCTTTACGCTTTTGTTTTACTGCATCCTTTATTCTTGTTCGGCTTATCTGGCATTCGAAGAGGGTAACGCAAAGAATAGTACGATTGCGGAGTAACTTGGGCGTTTATCTGCTCTCGAACGAACTGCTTTGTTTTGGCACCCCGGGGAAGCATTTTGGAGGCGCGAGATGTTGGCACGAGAAAAAAACGTTGTAAATCTACAGAACAGGCCACGTGAGGCAATACTTGGGGGTGGATTAAAAACATTTGGGGATTTCAAAGGAAGCTTAAAGAAGATACTTAAAAAAGATTTTGGAATTTCATAAGGACCTTTGATATTTATCACCAAAAAAGAACAGAAATTTTTTTATAATACAAGTTAAAAAGAAAGAATAAGAAAAAACAATAACTACATCATTGTTTGTTTGTATTACACAAATATATACAGTTATTAGTTTCATACGAATACACATACACGTAAAATTAGCGCTATAGTAAAAGAGAAATACTGTGAATTGAGGATTTTTTTTCTTTATTCTTTTTTTTCTTATTTTTTCCTGTTTTTTTTTTTTTTTTTTCCTTTCTCCATTTTTCCTCATTTACATCCGTTTCTCGTTAAGAACCGAGGCGGGAACGGGGTTACGTGAGTGATGGGTATTTTCTGGACTTGGTAAAGTATTTTTCGAAACTAATGCGGATAATTCAGAGAGAAAAAAAAAAATAGCAGAGAGAGAGAAAGAGAGAGGAGAGAGGAGAGAGAGGGGAGAGAGAGAGAGAGAGAGTAGAAGGAGAGAGAGAGAGAGAGAGGGGGAGAGGGGGCAGAGAGAGAGAGAGAGAGTAGAAGAAGTAAGAGAGAGAGAGCGAGAAGGAGGGTAGGAGAGAGAGAGAAAAAGAGAGGAGAGAGGGATAAAAGAGATGGAGAGAGAGAGAGAAAGAGAGAGAGAGAGAGAGAGTCAAGTCAAGTCAAACACTTTATTCCATTAAATACAATGGTTATTCTTTACATAATACTTTATATTTACATCTGTGTATTAAAAGGTGTTCTTTTAATTTCGTTTTAAAAATTAAAGAAGCGTTAATGTCTCTTATATTATCTGGTATCATGTTCCATATCTTGGGTCCACGTAATTTCCATTTGAACGTGCCCCTGTATAGGTATTCGATCTCTTACAAAAAGGGAATTTATTTGACGTGTCTGGACACCTGATGTGTTCCTACGGTTTGTAAAGGCATTAAACCCATTTTGGATAATTCCCATGAATATTTTGTAAAATGAATACACATGTGTCATAGCTGCATTTAGAATTGACTTTTAACCATTTAAATTTTTTATTGTGGGGTGATGTGATCAAGTTTACTGATATTACCTAGTGCTACTCTGGCAGCAAATTTTTGTAATTTTGCACTTTTTGCATCTGGTCTTGTTAGCCGATCCCCAATGTTTGAAACAATAGTTAATTATGCTTAGAGCTAGAGTTTGCACAACCATGATTCTAGTTTCAGTAGTGATTTGATTTCTTAGTGTTAAGATATTTTCGGGTTTACCCACTCCCTTCCTTTTGTATTTGTCAACGTGTGGCTCAAATGTCAGAAGCTGTCTAAGTGTACTCCTAGATTATTCACTGAGTGCTCGGTTTAATAGAGCACCCCTAAAAATTCTATGTTTGGGTGTTTTGGGGAATTCTAGCTATTTTTCTGCCGGGACTACCTATGAATATACTTTGAGTTTTATGGGGGTTTAGTTTAAGGCCATTTTGTTCAAAATATAATTTTGCTTGTGTAAGAGTATGTTGAGTGTTTCTTATTAAACGTGTTTAGGTTGTTTACTGAGCCCACTATGAAGAAACTGTGAATCATCGGCGTACTGCACTAAAAGACAGTTATGGGCTATTGTTGTAAATCATTTATAAAAATTGAAATAGGATCGGACCAAAAAATAGAGCCTTGCGGAACCCCAAAAGGTACTTTTTGTTTTGATGACATATCATTATTGATTCTTACCGATTGTGTCCTTGAATCTAATACTTTTAAAACCCCAAAAAAGGTATCAATTTTATGATTACTAATTTGTTAAGGAGAATTCATGTTGACACTATCAAAAGCCTTTAAAAGGTCGCATAATGTGAGCAAATTTACCTGATTTTTATCTAGTTATTATAAATTTCATCAGTAATTTGGCCAGTAAAGCTGTTTTCAGTAGATATCCTATTTCTAAAACCATGTTGTTTTTTAGATAATAAGCCCTTGGCCTCCAGGAAACTCGTCATTTGATTTGCTATAATTTTTTTTAAGAATGTTGGATAAGATAGGGAGTATAGTAATAGGCGATAATTATTGACTCGTCTATATCCCCGATTTGAAAATTGGTGTTACTTTTACCCTGTTTCCAAAGCGACGGAAAGACAAACCAGTAACAAGAGAGGTGTTAATAATGACCCTCAATAATGTACAGTTGCAGGTAGACTATCTCTGATAAAGCGCAAAGCAATGCCGTCTGCTCCTACAGCATTGTTTCGCGAAGATGTTTTATTACTAAGATGATTGTTTCTATGTTCACTGGTTTGGTCTGAAAAATTTGTTGTAAGCCTTGCCCGATCCCATGGTTTTTTTGTACTTAGAAGCAATTTTTTTGCTCATAAGTTAGTTTTCCATTTTTTTAAAAAGTCATTAAAATGGTCGTTCTTTGTATGGGCCTATGCAATCATTAGTGAGGTGCTTTTTGTAAGGCACTAGTGTTTTAACAATTTTTCCATGTTTATTAGAGTTGCCTTTATATTCTGTGAATTTATTTCTGAAATAATTTCTTTTTGCACGTTGAATTAGCAATAATACATTTTTCTGTTTGACTTTATAATCTACCTGAAGGGGCCCTCATTCTGTTACTTTTAAGGGCTTGGTGGGCATTGTTTCTTCGCGAATGGCTCTCTGAAAAGGTCGGGCATTATCCTGGAGCAGGGACGTTTGACGGTTCGTTTTTACGTAGGGAGCCAATGCATCAATGCTGCTTTTAATAACTTCTGTAAGGATAGTTACTTTTGGTCGTTTACATTATCTGTCAGTGAAAATTTGATAGAGTACTTCTTTAGACAAGATAAGCTCGCAGAAAGATTGAGGGTTATAGTTTTTGAAATCGCGAAAAGTTTTTATTACTGGTGGTCGCTTTTTTTTCTTATATTTAACGTCTCGTGATAAGTTCATGGTCAGCAACATGAACACGGGATGACTCGAAGTGAATAATGATGTCTTGGTCTGTTAGTTTTTATTAAATCCAACAGAGAAGAGGTGTTTTTTGTAATTCGTGTAGGCTTATCTATTATTTGTTCAAATTTTTTTTTCTTAAACATCTTAGGCCCAACTTAGCATTAGATTTTGTTAAATCATCATTCAGGTCGCCTAAGATTTAAAAGCGGTTTCTGTTTTTAAAGACATTTCTCTAAAACACCTTTTCAATGTATTTAAAAGATTCAGAGGTAGCATTTGGTACCTATAGACAGCGCCAATAATAAAGGAAGGAAGCATGTTGCTTTGTACGGTAACCCAGACAATCTTCTACAGCAGTATTGCTAACTGCTGTAGCAGATATCCTGTTTGACTTCAGGGTATCCCGTACATATATACATACTCCTCCTCCTCGCCCCGCATCACATCTATAAACTTTAAAATTTGGATATTAATGAAATTACTGTCCATTTCCTGGTGGAGCCATGTTTCACTTTTATGCATAAAATGTCTATGGTTCTCTCCTCAACTAGCATTTTAAATTTCCTCAAAATGTCCGAGAGAGATTGAGCATTTTATATGCTCTATTTTTAGGACATTTTTGCGATCTGGTCACCCGGTAACGCTGACGGCGTTTGCCTTGTCAAACAATTCTGATCGCGCTTTGTACTTGTTTCTGTTTAAGAAACACTTTTAACATTGTCAGGGAAAGCATCAGAGTCTATAAACAGATCGGGCTTTATGTCCTTTCCCTTACAGACACTGTGAAGCTGGCGTAGTAAATCTGTGTCATCACTGTCTTATGGGCTTTCACACTTTAAATGTTTTCAACTTTTCAGAAATTGTTGTTCAATGTTTCCCCTTCGTTTTTTTGTCTGGGTGACAACGGTTATGTAGAGGTAGACGTGTTTGGACGATCTGCTCCTTCAACGGCTTTGGTTGCTTGCTGCTTGAGATTTGCGAAGTTCGGCTCGCCCGGGCCTTTCACTTTTTGGCCCGGCCACGGCTTTGGTTTTTTTGGTTTTTCCCCGTCTTTTTCCTCTGTTTCTTGATATTACTTTGGTGTAACCGTCTTCATCAAAAATCTTGTGTAGACTTCGTTCGTTCGCCCTAGTTGTTAATGATGACTGGTGACACTGCTGGAGGAGGGGGGCAGTCGGTAGGGCGGTAGCCCCTTCCACCTGCTGCTGAGCTGTTTCCTCCCAGTGGCGGGTGGGGTCGAGAGAGAGAGAGAGAGAGAGAGAGAGAGAGAGAGAGAGAGAGAGAGAGAGAGAGAGAGAGAGAGAGGAAAAGTAGAGAGAGAGAGAGGGGAAAAGGGGGGGAGGGAGGGGGGAGGCAGAGAAAGAGAGAGACAGAGGGTTAGACAGATTGACAAATAGATAGATAAGCAGATAGAGTGAGAGAGAGCCTGGCCACATAGGCCACCCCCGATGCAGCCAATATTGACGAAGGAGGAACAGACCAACTTGAAGACAACAAAGACATAAGTGGAAAGAATCCCGAAGAACTTAAAGAATGATCAAGCCCAGCTTCTTTACTGTTCAATAACTATAGACAGCAAGAAATATTCCTTCTGATTTATTCCTTAAGGAATAAATTAGAAGCTAAATGTTATCGTCCTGTAGCTCTGCACGTCTAATAGAACATCTCAGTTCGGATACAAGAAGTACTCAGCTGCTGATCTCCATCTGCTAAATCATCTGCCTGAAGTAGTAACCCTGACCGCGGCCAGAGCACTTGGTATCGAGGATCGAGGGTGGCTTGACGCCTTGATTGAAAAACTACGTCTGCTCACTGATTCTCTAACCAATAGACTCATTAAAGAGTTGTCTCTAATGGAAGAAAATCGACACGTAATAAGGGTGTGCCACAGGGGAATGTCCTGGAACCTCTCATGTGGAACATGTTAGATATTGTTGCATCTGGTTCCTGAATTTGCTAACGATATAACACTGTCAATTACTTACAGTACCCAGGATGAAGCAGTGACAGCAACACACTTGAACAATGTACTGCAGATCATCCTAACCTGGGTAACAGAAGGCAGGTGAAGTTTGCGCCTAACAAGACCCACCTCTTTTTCAGGCTTTACAACCTCAAGATGTAGTAGAAATACTTGAGAGAGAGAGAGAGAGAGAGAGAGAGAGAGAGAGAGAGAGAGAGAGAGAGAGAGGAGAGAGAGAGAGAGAGAGAGAGAGAGAGAGAGAGAGAGAGAGAGAGAGAGAGAGAGAGAGAGAGAGGAAGAGAAATAAAAACATTTGTAAATTTGGCCGAGCATTTGCAATTACAGACGACTGATATTGAGATAAACAAAGAAAGGAAAAGATGAATAAGTAGCAAGTAAAGCTGGTAGCGAGATATAGACGAAATACAAACGAACAAAGGCGTAAAATATTATAGGGAGATAGAAGAACTATACCACAGTTACAAGAAGATAAACAAACAGTGAAAGAGAGAGATAAAAAAAAAAAAATCCTACAGACCACCAACTCGCTGACTCTGTCCACACTAAACGACGGATCACGCAAACAGCAAACACCACTCAGTTTCTTGTCGTTTATTCACCGATAAAGGCCAACGAAAAGAGTCTTGTGTGGAAGGAAGATTTAGGTCTTTTCCTCACTTTTTTTTAAAGATTCATCGCTATTCATGAGCATAGCAATCTCTTGATCCGACCCAATTTACAGTATTCAAATTTCACCTGAAAGCCGCAGCCAAGACTGAGAAAAGGGGGGAGAAAGGGAGAGACAGGAGGCTCGTGGGAATAAGAGAGAAGGAGTAGGGATGAAAGAGAGACAGGAAGAAAATAGGTGCAAAATGAATGAGATAAAGAGAGGGCGGGAGGGAGTGAGAGAAAGATAGAGAGAGAGTGAGTGAGTGAGTGAGCGAGAGAGAATGAGATAGATAGGTAGATAGATAGATAGATAGATAGATAGATAGATAGATAGATAGATAGATAGATAGATAGAGAGGTAGATAGAGAGGGGAAGATAGATAGATAGATAGAGAGACAGATAGATAGATAGATAGGTAGATAGATAGATAGATAAGTAGATGGGTGGATAGATAGATAGGAAGAAAGAGAAGGAGTGAAGAGAGAATGAAAGAGAGAGAGAGAAAGAGAGAGAGAAAGAGAGAGAGAGAGAGAGAGAGAGAGAGAGAGAGAGAGAGAGAGAGAGAGAGAGAGAGAGAGAGAGAGAGTGAGTTAGAGAGAGATAGATAGATAGGTAGATTTATGGACAGAGAGATAATGAGAGGCAGAAACAGAAATTGAAAGTGAGAGAAAGAGAATGTATAGATGAACAGATACACAGATAGATCGATGGATGGATGGATAGATGGATAGACAGAGATAGATGGATAAACATACACAGAGAAAAAGAGAAAGCAAGACATCAAATGCACAGTGAAGCAGAGCAATTTACTGACTGTTAATCCGTTAAAAAGACAAATTCAAGATGAGATTTTATTCTACACTGACTTTGAGAGCAGGATGTTATTTTGTAGTACCAATTGTAGTAGCTTGTTTGAAGCACAGTGGTCATTCAATCGTGCGGAACAAATGAGAATATTAATTCCTGGTGATGTGAAGTCGTGTCGTCAGTTTTATAAGCTCTGTTTCATCTAGCCAGGGTTACCTAGTTATAGATGAGGTGGATCTCTCATCTCCCAGCGGAGAATAAAAATGGTATATGTCTAGGGAACACTCCCGTGTTCGCTAGGTAGAGAGAGGTGAGAGAGCGAGAGAGAGAGTAATAGTTACTTAATTAAGAAATACATATGTGTATTTACTCACACGACACACAACACACAAATACACGACAATATATACACACACACACACAACCCACACACACACACACACACACATATATATAACATATTACATATATATATACATATACATATAATTATATATATATTATATATATTATATAATATAATATAATATATATGGCGCAGACGGGACGAAATACTCTTCGTTCCCATCCTGCGCCCAACATCTGTCCTCCAAACGGGAACACGACAAGCCACCTTTCTTGCTGAGTACAGACTCACACGCCGGTGGAGCCATGCTCGGCGTACCTGTGGGGCCTCCTGCTGCTCCGAGATCCCCCACAGTTTAGCCGTGGACCGCAGGTGCTCCTTTTCATGGGTGTCCGCCGAGGAGGCACTGCAGAAGTCTCAATGATGGAGAGGCTGTGAACTGGCAGGGAGCTTATGCAGATGCTTCTCCCCTTTTCGCACTAGCTAGCCAGCGGTGGCAGCTGCAATCTTTACTTGTGTGTGTGTGTGTGTGTGTGGTATGAATATACATATCCAATGTTATAAATATATATATTATATCTATATATATATAATATCTATATATATATATTATATTATCTATATATATTTATTTATTCCACACACGACACTCACACACACACACAAATATGTGTGGTAAATAATAATTATGATACAATAATAAATAACTCAATGAAATAGATATTTATAATATAATTATATATTCTATATATATATATATATATATATATATATATATATATACTCTACATCTATATATAGATATTATATATATATTATATATCGTATATATAGATATATATTATATTATATATGTATATTTACATATCTATATATATATATATATATATCTATATATCTATATATATATTATATATATTATATAATTATATATGAATTATAGAGAGAGAGAGAGAGAGAGAGAGAGAGAGGAGAGAGTAGAGACCGAGACAGAGAGAGATACAACAGACAGATAATATTGATCGACCGATATAGATCGTATTATAGAGATACAGGCCGATAGTTTGATGGATAAACAGAGATTCATAATTAAGATCTCTCTCTGTCTTTGTCCTCTTTCTCTTCTCCCTCCCTCTCTTCTCTTTCTTTCTCTCTCGCTCTCTCTCTCTTCTCTTTCTTTTCTCGTTCGCTCCTCTCTCTCTCATCCTCTCTACGTCTCTTTCTCTCTTCTCTCTCTCTCTCTCTCTCTCTCTTTAAATCTTCTCTCTCTCTCTCTCTCTCTCTTTCTCTCTCTCCTCTCTCTCTATCTCTCTCTTTCTCTCCCTCCTCTCGATCTCCTCTCTCTCTCTCTCTCTCATCTCTTCCGTCTTCTCTCTCGTCTCGCTCTCTCTCTCTCTCTCCTCTCTCTCTCTCTCTCTCTCTCTTTCTCGCTCTTTTCTCTTTCTCTCTCTCTCAACACGTTCAATCACACGGCGTCCAGACTGCGTCACTTAAACTGAAACTGCTGTTTGATATTCTGAAGATTAACGACGCAAAAAAACAACAATAATCTAATAATATTTACGAAAAAAATTGTTCTAACCTAGACAAGTCTTTTGCATCGATTTTAATTAATGTGGATATATGCAAACGTAATAACGGTAAAATGAAATAGAACTGGCGAACAAAGATTCAGTGGAATCTCACTATTTTCTTTCCACAAAAACGTCACCAGCATAGGCCTTCTATATCGTGAAATAATTCAATATAAAACAATTATGCGATTTGTTTATAGAAAGAACCCACAAAAATTTGGGCCGTTGAAGAATACCATGTATTAGCTTTCAAAAATACCCTAACGTGGGTCAGGCATAGCAATTATAATTAAAATACAATTGGAGTACCTCTAATTTATCCTTTTGATTACAAATATTTACAATTTTGGCAGTCAGGAACATTTTCATCAGTCCTGGATTATGATCTAACTAATAGGAGAGAATTAGAATACAACCGCCAGCATTTATTGGGGAGGTTCCTGTACCGGCTGTTTTTTTTTCAACAACTTTTTTTCCACTCGCGTGTTCTCTGTCTGTCTACATCTGTCTCTGTCTCTCTCTCTTCTTTCTCTTCTCTTGCCTTTCTCTTTCTCTCTCTCTCTCTCTGTCTCTCTCTTCTTCTGTCTGTCTGTCTCTCATCTCTCTCTCTCTCTTCTTTCTCGCGCTCTTTTCCTCCCTCTCCTCTCTCTCTTCTCTGTCACTCGCTTGATCGCGTTCAGTGTATCTGTCAGAATTCTGTTACTCTTCTTCCTTCGTAGTCAGAGTAACTCAGCTGCTACTAGATTATACCAACGTTTCTGACTACACATGCTCCTCTTCATCAACAATCGCGTAATCACGTGATACCTAAGGTCGACTTATTATAGAATTGCCTACAAGTTTTGGCTTAGGACGGCTGGTTCAGATTTGCGCACCTAAGTTTTCATTTTCACCACAAGATTGCCGATTGTTCATATTTCAATCATGTTCTTTTTTAATCCCAAGAACGTTACTATTTCTTGCAGAACTTTAACTGTAGACTTTTGCAGACATTTTCTCTTTTGTTAAATCTTCTCATTAATCTTCTGAATTTCGATTCCGAGTTTTCGAGGAACATATAAAAGAATCAAAAAAAAGAATAATGAACCTGTCGAATGAGACAATGGACACTCACAGAAAAGAACATCGAATTTAAATTTTCTTACTAATAAAAGCTGAACAATCAAAACAAAGACGAATGGAAACATTCTGTCCTTGGATTGTTTAACATGAGATAATCTTATTGAGCTACCGTGTCTTAAAGCCTTAATTTCTTTCCCCGCAATGGCCCCTTTTTCGCTCTTCTCCTTTGCATCATACATCTAACATATATATAAACCATAAACATATATATATATATCTATATATATAATATATAGTAATATATATATATATATATATATTATGTATATATATATATATATATATATTATATATACTATATATATATATATATATATATATATTATATATATATTAGATATTATTGTGTGGTGTGTGGTGTGTGTGTGTGTGAGTGTGTGTGTGTGTGTGTGTGGTTGGGGCCGTGGAACAGCAACGGAATTTGTTGAAGGTGACAATTCCGACTGTGCCAAGTAATGAACGGTGAATAGAACAAACGACCAGTAAAAGTGTACTAAAGGTAATTGGTGAGTTGGAAGGGATTATTGATACTGATCCAAGTAATTACGGAATATACCACGGAGAATTGGGCGTACTGTTTCGATCGTACCTTATTTTTGCTGATATTTTTCGTGATTGTTTAGTAGCGAGTTATAATTGTATGAAAAAGGGAAGATGTAATTGACTTTAACCTTGGACGTGAAGTAGTTTGTATAAAGATGCTTTTCTTAGCATATTTATTGTTAAGAATTACAATGTGGGGCTGTGCCACCTGTATATTGTCACATGATTATAGAATGAATTATTGGGTAGATCGGCTTTCTAAGAAGTCGGCTGTACCTTTGGTTCACATACTGCCCCAGGACGAGAAATCCAGCCACCCCACGAGGCCTTATTATACCATTAACTTGTGGGCTATTCACTTAAATTTGGTATAATCAAATTGTGTTTCCATTGAGCTTTTCTTAAAACCCAAACCCCTTATCTTTTGTATTGAATTAATAATCATCAATTAAGGATGCCAGATTTAGTAAGAATATATTATAGACTGTATATGAAAAATAAAATACATACGCACGTTGTTGTTTTTTTTTTTCTTTAATTAGTGTTGATAGATTAGACTAAAAGTAATTTTTAAATTAAAAAAAATCAGCAGTGGCCAAAGTAATCTTGGGTAAAGAAAAATATTTTGGTCATAGGCACCATTGTAGGTTGTATATGTTTGATAAGTGATTTAATATAAATGGTGAATACATATGTGATTGAATTGTGATAATAAAAAAGATGGGGGGTCATTGCTTGTGATCTTGCAGGCAAGCAGAGGGAGAAAAAGGATATGAAATGAGGTGACACTAACACATCGATCGTTTACCACTTGCCATTTTGTTAGGAAAATGTTTATTATTGTTCTATTTTTATTAATTTTTTTTGTTTCGGTGAGGTGGGGGGGGGGGCGGATGCTGTGGAAACGTCAACAGAATTTTTTTTTCGAGGTGACGAATTGGTCCAAGAAATTAATTGACAGAATGGTAGAACAGACCAGACCTAGGAAAGTTTAGGAAAGGGAAGTTGTGAAAGTTAGATTGGAAAATTTTGAATGGCTTAATTCGTCCAAGTAAAAATACCCCTCAGTTTTATTATTATTATTTTTTATACTATTATTATTAGTATTATTTATATTAATTATTATCATTTATCGATTATCATAATCATTATCCCTATCATTTATCATTATCATTATCATTATCATCATCATGACATCCATTATTATCATTATCTTATAATTATCATTATCTTATCATTATAATTATCATTATCTTATTGTTATTATTATTAATTATTGTTATTTAGTCTTATTATTATTATCTTAGTATTCTTATTATTTATTTATATTGTTGATTCTTATTATTATATTTATTTTTTTATCATTATTAGTTATTTTATATTAATGATTATTATTACGAAATGCAGTGAGTTATATTTTAATAAAGGGAGACAAAGGGAAAATATGAAGTTAAAGTTAAACTTAGACTGAGGATGGAATCCAGGTTGATATAAATTGTAGTCTCATTTTCAATAATTCTAGTTTTTGTATTGTGGGTTTTGTCTTCCATGTATGTATAACGTGTTTTTATATAATATATTATATATCTATATAATATAATATATTATATATATATATATATAATATTAGTATATTATATTAAATATATATAGTAATTTAAAAGTATATATATATATATATATGTACTATATAATATGGTATTGTAATAGATATATATTAGTATATAATATATATATTATATATATATATATATATATATAGGTTTGTATTATCTATAAGTTATTCATAAATATATCTATCTATCTATCTATCTATCTATCTATCTATCTATCTATCTATCTTCTAATCTATCTATCTATCTATCTATCTATCTATATATATCATATAGTATATACACATTATAGATATATATTTCTATAATATCTATATATAAAGCATATAATACAAGGTTATTTTTAAACATTTTTAATGGATATACTTATAATAGATAGATATATATCAATATATATATATAAGAATATATATATATATATGTGTGTGTGTGTGGTGTGTGGGTGTGTGTGTGTTTTGTTGTGTGTGTAAATGTATGTGTGTGTGTGTGTTTGTGTGTGTGTGTCTTTTGTTTTGTGTGTATTGCACACACACACCACCACACACCCACACCCACCACACACACACATATCGTATATATATATATATATATATATATATATCTAGTATATACTATATATATATATATATGTATCAATATAATGCATTACATACATATTACATCGCATAATTATATATAATAATATTTAGTATCATATATATAATATCTCTATATATATAATATCTATAATATATAGCTATACTATCTTAATATATAATATATAATATATAGTATATATATATATATACATTACCACACACATTATTACGTATATACAATGCATCGGTGTGTTTGTGTGTGTGTATATATATATATATATTCTATTGATAGTATAATTATATATTATCATATATATCATATTATATATATATATAATATACATATTCCTATTAATATATATATATATCATGACCATTGTTTGTATTAATATCTATATATTATATGTATATATATATACTATATATATATATATAAATATATATCTCTATAACTATATATATATATCTATATATATATAAATATATATTATAGTAGATATATATATATATACTATATTTATCATGTATAATATATATTAATAGATATCTATATTCTATATCTTATCTCTCTCTTCATCTATAATTATCATGTGTGGGGGGGGGTGGGGGGGGGTGTGTGTGCTGTGTGTGTGTGTGTGTGGTGTGTGTGTGTTTTCTATCATATATCTATCAATCTCCTCTCTATAATTCTACTATCCTAGTTCATATCTCTTTCCCTCTATCATATCTATCTATCATATCTACCTCATATCTATATATATCTACTCTATTATATATTTCTCATCAATCTATCTCTCTCTCCTCTATCTATATTCTATATATATACGCGTTCAACTATTGTGTCTGTTGTGAACGATGTTTTCTATGATTTCTCCTCAAATCAAATGTATAAAAAAAAGCGGCTGGTGGGGGGCGGCAGGACTGGGTGGGTGTGAGACCATGGTTACAGAATTTGTTATGATCTAAACAGTGAAACCTTTCTCCACCGAATGCTTTTTATTTCTGTTTATTAGTGTTGGTTATTGGTTAATTATCCTGTTGTTGTCGCCTTCAGCTTAAAGGATAATCTTGTTGTGTATGTTTCGTTCATGTGATATGTATTTAATTTCAGATAATCACTTATCATAAAAAGGAAACCAAAATAATGTTTATTAAAGAAACATTCTACAACAAGAACAGCGTGCGTGTGAGAATGGTTTTCCCTTTTATTTGTCATTTAACTGAAACAGTAGACATGTTTTCGAAGGTCATTAGTTATCCGTCTCCGGCCATAAACAGGCGTTGTCACGGAGTTCCTTGTTAAGCTTGACGGAATAATGCATAATTTTCGAGAATATATCAGAATCTTCCATGAAAATAAATATATTTTGTGAATTAATTTACAGCGTTCGATCTTCAAAAGGAACTTCCTATAACTTTTACAAATTATGTTTTCATTACATACAATCCACACAGACACCGACAAACACGCACACACACAGTCCATATTATATATATATATAATATATTATATATATTACATTATATTATATATATAGAGTATATATATATATAATAGATATATTATATATTATATATATATAGTATCTAATATATATAATCTTCTATATCTATGTATAACCTACACATTATCTATATATATATATACTATCTATAATATATATATATATATATATATATATCTGATAATAATATCATCATACACTATATAGTATATCTCATATATATAAGTATATATATATATAATCTATATATCTATATATCATATATGTATGTATATACATATAATCTATTCGGCTATATATATCTCTCTCTCTATCATCATATAACGCTATACTCTCATACTCGTCTCTTATATCACTCTTATTACCATCATTTATATATCTCTATCTACACTCCATTAACAAACCAAAAATTTTTTTTTTAAACATAATATACTATCTCTCTCATCTATATATATAAATTGGGGATATATATATGATACATATATATCTATATATTTAGATATATACTAATATATATCATAATTTTATATATATTAATTACTAATGATATATATGTTATATAAATATACAATCTGTTTTTTGTTGGTTCTAACAAACAAAAATCAACTGAGCTTAGTTTTTCGTTCCTTTATTGCAAAGCTATAATTTATTGCGCGTGTTAGGAAATGGTTTTCCCCCCCCCCCCCCCCACTAACTTCAGACTTTCACCTCAGTTGCATGCTTGGTCGTTTTGAAAATAAAAGATGGCCTATAATGCTCGATTATGTCTATACCGTAGCCATGTTCAATATGATAGCATGCCGCACCTATGATATTTTAGTTAATAACTCAAGGAATATATTTTTCACAGGGGGGGGGTTTGTCATACTTCGTTCTCGATCGTTACATCTTCCTCGAACGTCTTCCGAACCTCACAGTCATTAACATTATAAACAACAGCACAACAAAAACATAACATAAAGCGCCTTTTTAATAGTCATTTGACATGATAAAAAGGAATTGATAATTTCTTATGAACATAACTAGTTCATCGTTCACAAACTTCATAAAAATTTTTTTTTGAACAAACAGCATTGTAGGACTTAACATGATCAGTGTGTTGAACGTGTCTCCACTCATTCCGGGTCCTACTTACTCGGTGTGTTATGTGTAGAATTGAAATCAACGAAAAGAAAATGCTAAATGAAATCCAGAATTCGTGAACGCTACCAACACATGTTTCACGAAAAGAATATAGGCAACCATTTACTACTGAATGGTTTTCTCTAACGCACGAATTAGATTTTACAGTGGATTCCGATATCTGGCTTTAGCTCTTACGTTAATCCTCGCAGTCATAGTGACTGATGAATGTTCTACATTAAAAAACAAAAAACATTCTTTTTCTTCAATCTGCAAGTTAAATGTATAAAGGGATATCTCTATCCAATGAAATAACATGTGGATAGTTTAAGGGTACAACACACTTTTATCAACCGATTTGAGTATTCTGTGCTGAAACATGAACAGCCTATGTATCGCACGTAAATTAAATACATTACGTTTCTTATCTAAATATACTAGCGAAGAGAGAACGTGAAACATCAAACATTTATTCTATACAAACCAGCTACTATCTAAACCACTAGTTCAACAATGAGAGAAACCCTGTCGGACTCCTCTAACACAGGGAACAGGAGAGCCAGGACTTCCTTCTTCACAAATCATAATTAGTAACTGCGGTCTCCTTGAGAATCTGTAGACACTTGTGGGTAATGTTGCCCTTTAATCATTATATACAATATTGCTAAGCTGAGTATGTATCTGAACTTAATCTTACTGCTATAAGATTTATGTTTTTAGATCTCATTCAATCCAGGAATTTGATGGATAAAATAATATCATTATCTTTTCTTTTATGCACCTAAGAACATACTTATATTTTTTTATTGCCTCAAGTTTAGAAGAGAACGGAGAGAGAGGAGAGAGAGAGGAGAGATAGAGAGAGAGAGGAGAGAGGGAAGAGAGAGGGAGAGAGAAGAGAGAGAGAGAGAGAGAGAGATAGAGAGAGAAGAGAGGGTAGACACACACAGCAGACTGACTGACGGACTGACAGAAGACGACAGATCAGACAGAAAGACAACATACAGACTGATGACAGGGTGGGGGGGACGTCCCCTCACACAGCAGAACCCAAACAGGTGCCAGACCAGACAGCATGCGAAGACTTCAGATACAGCCGGGACAAAAACAGAGAGAGAGAGAGATAATCGTATCTATCACCATTCAAAACACTATAAAAACACCTTTTTATCTATGAGCGTAGATACCAAACTGTATTACGGTTATAAAGTAGCAATAACTTCATTGGCAAATTTAGAAAAGGTAAATACAAATGTAATCATTGCCCATCAGCCCTAGACCAGCCAAAAGACCAATCCGCATTTTCCTATGACTTGATATTTGTTAATGGATGGTTTTAGTAAATTAAGCACCGTAAATCAGCATTGAAACCTCGTTATCTGCAGCTGGTACTCGGGAAAATTCATGTGATGCTCGATGGTATTTCGGAAAAAATGATGAAGCACCTGAAAGCAATTGCACTGTGCTTCGCATGGCCAGAATGTGTACTTGCAATGTGTTTGGTGTGTGTGTGTGTGTGTGCTCTTGCGTCTGTATGTATATATGCTCCATATTTATATGTAATGTATATATATACATATTATATATATATATATATATTATATATACTATATATTATATATTATATATTATATATATATATTTATATAATATAGATATATAGTATATACATAGATATATTATAAATTATATATATCGACTATATATATATTATATCTATTATAAACTATATATTATATGGTATTATATATATCTATACATATTATATAATATAAATAGATATATTTATATATAGATATATAATCTATATAATATCACGCTACATATCTATCTATATATATATATATATTATATCATCTATCTCTATACTCTCTCTCTCTATATCTATTACATATATATATGTGTGTGTGTGTGTGTGTGTGTTGTGTGTGTGTGTGTGTGTGTTTGTGGTGGAGTGTGTGTTATTGTGTGTGTGTGTGTGGTGTGTGTGTGTGTGTGCGTGTGTGTTTGTTTGTGTGTGTGATCTTTTTGGTGAATGGTGTATGACATAATTTTCTATATATAGCTTCTCTGTATTATGTTCGGCCAATGCAACTATTTGGTTTATCAGCATTCCCTATTTTGCCCGGAATTTTATTTATATGAAATGTCATCAAAATCAGCAACCTACTGTGCACATATAACATTTTCACGCAAGGCATTCAGATTCCTATTACCCGTTTCTAATCTTGAGGTCTGGACGTACTAAGTCTCCTATGAGTAGTTTTGGACACAATTTAATTAGATTTATCAATTACACTGAGAAGTTATATAACAGTAGAGGGTGTGATTAGTAGCAGAGCTTTTCCCATAATCAACGTTTTTAATTATACATCTCCTTATCCCGTAGAAATTAGAGGATGATTTACTTTTAGCGGAATCCTGTTGCCCCTTTTGGAAAGTACCAGCGGGAAAGAGAAGCTGGTCTGCACATGTTGGAATCTACTGCAGTATGGAAAGCAAACAATGTTTTTTTTTTTTCTTTTTTTTTTTAATACATCGCTTCCATTGCATGCCAAAGTGAACTCTCTGGGTGCAAGTTTAGTTTCATACATTTCGTCTCTCACCTTTGATCAAAGATTGCGATTCACGATCAGGAAGGAGAGGGGGAAGGGGGGGAAGGAGTGGTGAAAAAGGAAGCCGATTTTTTATTTTGTTTTGGTTTCAAATCAGCTTCACTCACAGAACAGTTGTCCGAAAAACCAGCTAGCAATATAGATTTAAGGGATATTGTTTTTAATGGCAATATGCCCATGTTACAAGCCAGAAATTAAAAAAGGACTTAATACTTTATTTGTCCATTACTTGTTTATTTTCATGTATGTTTTCTTTGAATTGTGCTGTTTCGGCAGTAAAAGTTTTACGTGTAATAAAATACAAGGCTACTGTAATAAGCTTTCCTGTGGTGTCGTGCAGGGCGTATGAATTTGTACTACTACCTGTGATAACTGTAAGGATACTACTTATGACAATAACATATTCGTACATTTTGTCCACTTTGTATGGGGGTGGACCCTTTCCCATACAAAATCTGGCTTCATTTTTTCAGTATGAAATTTACAAAAACGTAATCTTTCTATCGTAAATTGAGCTTCCCTGTTATAAAACTGAACATATATCTTCTACCACGTTTTGACTTGCTTGCAGTTTATTAGAAAGAATACTAACCCCGGACTTGTGAGTGGAGTTGGCGCGTTCTAAGTGTGTATGACGCAGAGACCACACGCACGACACACACGACACACACCAACGCACACTTGCATATATATGCACATCATAGATATATATATATATATATGATATATATATTATTATAATATATATATCGATTATAATATATTATAGTATAATATATATATATAAACTATAGTAATATCAGGAGTATATATGTATATATGTATATATATATATAATTATTGATATATAATATTATTATATGATAATATATTATATATTTAAAAATTTATATAAATATATACACACACACAAACATATAAAACATATATTTGCACACACAAAATGAGGCAGTACACCTACATACACACACACGACACACACAACAAACCACACACACACACACCATGCCACACAACACACCACACACAGACACGACACACACGCACACACACACACACACACACCCACACAACCCACACACCACACACACACAGCCAACGACAATCACACACTCTCACACACACACACACACACACAACAAACACACACCTACACACACCAACAAAAACACACACACACACACACCAACCCCACACACGCAACGAGCACCACCACAACATATCACACACACACACACCGACACACACAGACACACACACACACATGGAAACTCACACACTCCTCACGCCACACACCGAACACTACAACACACACACACCACACAGAACACACAACACACACACCACGTACATACATATATTATATATAATATATATATCTATATATACGTATATATATATATATATATATATTTATGTGTATTAGATATAGCAACACATATATTTGTGTTGTGTGTGGTGTGTGTGTGGTGCGTGTGTTGTGTATTATATTATATATATCTATATATATATATATATATATATATATATATATAGTTATATACTATATATCTTATATATATATAATACATATATATATGTACACAACACACACAAACGCCGACATATATATATATTATAATATTATATCCTATAATATATATCTATCTTATAATATACTATATATATATATACTCTATATATATATACTATTAATATGTACATATATCTATAGATTAATATTAATATATAGTATATATATATATATATATATATATATATTTTGTATATATATATATATATACTAATTGATATCTGTTGTAAATATGTCATATCTATCTCTATATATATCTATACTCATCTCTAATCTATATATATCTATCTCAATGATATATGTACATGATTATATAAGGTTATATATATCTCTGTATCTCTTCAGTATCTATCTATATATTTCTCTATTATATCTATTAACTATATCTACTTTATATATATCTAGGGGGTACGCTATATATTATATCTATATCTCTATATATCCTATCTGGGTGTGTGTGTGTTTGTGTGGTGTGTGTGTGTGTGTGTGTGTGTGTGTTGTGTGTGTGTGTGTGTGTGTGTGTGTCTGTGCGTGTGTGTGTTTATACCACCACACACCCACCGACACCCCCACATCTCTATGTATCATATTATCTCTATACTCTCTATATCCATATACTATATATATATATATCTACTACATATATAATCTCTATATCTCTTAATCTACTATAATATATATTCTATATATATATATATTTCCTTCTTTTATACGGGAGGTTTCCTGTCCTGAGCCGCCGTGGTCACAGCATGCATACGTAAGTGAGTTTTTCCTGTTGTTGATGCTCTTGGAGTGAGTACGTGGTAGGTTCCCCAGTTCCTTTCCACGGAGAGTGCCGGTTTACCTTTTAGGATAATCATTCTCTCTATTTATCCGGCTTGGGACCAGCAATGCCACCACTCATGGGCTTGCTTGGCCCACCCCAGTGGCTTGTAGGCATCGAAGTGAATTCCATTGGCCCGATGGAACACGCGCCCGGCCGGTGACTCGAACCTCGAACTCGATTGCGTCGTACAGTGTTGAGAGTTCGACGCTCTAACTATTCGGGCCCCCGCGGCCATTGACGATCATTGTGCTTTTCCATGAATTTTTCTTGGCGAATTTAGAGCGGCGGTGGTTTGCCATTGCCTCTTCCGCCCGGTGTTTTTTTTTTTTTTTTTTTTTTTTTTTTTTTTTTTTTTTTTGTAATATAGTCACCATCGTCTATTTACCGGCACTGATTTGTGCTGGCTGGCCACCTTCAGTGGCTAGGTATGCAATCGAGGTGAACGTTCCTTGCCAAGGGGAACAACGAGAACGCGCCGGCCGGTGACTCGACCCCTCGAACTCAGCTTGCCGTCGTGACAGTCTTGATCACGATGCTACTAACATTCGGCCACCGCGGCCTTATTATATATATAATATATTATATATGTATATATATATACTATCTGGATATATACCTATATATATATAGATATATATATATAGTATTAGATATATATAGGTGCAGTGGGCAGTTGTTCCTGCAGAAGGCGTATATCAGTGCAACTGGTATTCCGGATGTGCAAATATGTTTGGGGGCAAGAGTTTTAGTCATACTGAGGCAAGCGGCACAAGTAGATTATTCGTTAGTATGGAACTGCGGAAAAAAAAAACATTGGATCATTCACCTTGGTTTAATCAGCCCAATGATCATTCCCATCCTTGATGAATATATATATATGATATATATATATATATATATATCTATATAATATATATAATATATATAATATATAGAATCTAATTAATGTATAGATATATATATATATTTATTATATAGATATATAATATAATATTATATAGTATATGTGTGTGTGTGTGTTGTGTGTGTGTGTTGTGTGTGTGTGTGTGTGTGTGTGTGGGTGTGTGTGTGGTGTGTGTGTGTGTGTGTGTGCTAGATAGATAAGTAGGTAATTCAATAAGAATCACGAACAACACCCACAAACAACCACAACAGAACACACACACACACATAACACACACACTCAACTCACAACACACACACACACACACACACACACAATACACACCTACAACACATATATATATTATATAGTGTGTTGTTTTCGTGTGTGCTTGTGTGTCTGTGGTATAGATTAATATATATATATAATATATATATATATTTCTATATTATATAATAAATATAATATATATATATTAGTATAGATATATATGTGTGTGTGTGTGTGTGTGTGTGTGTGTGGGTTGTTGTGTGTGTGTGTCTGGTGTGTGTGTGGTGTGTGGTGTGTGTGTGTGTGTGTGTGTGTGTGTGTGTTGTGGTGTGTGTGTGTGTGTGTTGTAATTTACACGCACACACACACATTACACATTTAGAATATTGTAAAAACTCATCTTTTAGTTTATTAGCTAACAAAAGTACTTTAATGGCTCTCTTTGCAACTCATACTGCATCACTGGATACCGTGAATTTCTCAATACTATGTTTCACTGACCGGCCTTACCCTTTATCTAAGAACCACCATTCTTTTAGCTTTTATTCTTGTGCATATGAATACATAATGGATTTTCAGGTTTTGAGAAATGTTCACTTCAGTTAGGTTCTTTCTATTCTACAGCGAGGTTTCTCATGCATAGACGATTCCTCAGCAAGGGGGTAGCTTAAGTCTATTTGCACGCTTTGCTATTACTCAGTGGGATAAGTTTATCAATACCCACTGATTCATAAGATATGGTATTCAAGAAAAGTATACATGGCTTTCTATTATTTTTTTTTTTTTTCGCATATGGCGTTAACGATGTCCGATATTTTTTTTTGCAATATTTCCAACTCCTTAGCGGGGGGAGAGGGGGGGGGCGGGGGTTGGCTCAGGGTCTGGAGAGTACGGGGAGTACCGAACCTGGATTTCAATAGAATTTCGTGGTTAGAGTATTCCTGCTCAAACATAGTTGTTGTTTTGCTTTTACGCCAATTATACCTGTTCTGCCAGCATGTTCTACAGAATTCGGGTTTCACGTAGCAACATCGCGCTCCTAGGTATGGCCGTTGGTAAATGAACTATCGCGTATTAAAGCCGTAGATTTTTCACGCAATTGCTGGATTGGGGGTATACTGGTATACTCCACCCTACGAATTGAAGTACTCCCTCTGGTTATCAGGGAAACAGTAGGGTATTGAGTCCTGTCTCAAATCATCATTTTGGTTTATACTCGTAACCTATACGAACATCGTTTGTTTTTTTCTGCTAATGACTTTTTTCATTTTTTTTAACATTCATTAATTTCCTTAGTTCACCTTCTTATTCGTTTTCTTTTTTTCCCGTGTTAATTATTATTCATTATTAATTATTATTATTATTATCATTATTATATTATTATTATTATTATTGTTATTTTTATTATTATATTATTATTATTATTATTATTATTATTTTATTATTATTATTATTATTATTATTATTAATTACTTACTTTTTTTTGTCAGCTTACAACCGCAGAATGTGATCGAAACATTTGCAGCATCCAGTTACCTCGAATGCTTGTTTTTCTCTGCACTACTGAACGGTCACTCCCCTCCTTTAAATTCTTTTAGTTCTCTCCTCTCTATCCTTTTCTATTCACAATTCTCTCTTTACAATTGAAAATTGTTTATAATAAGAACTCTTTCAGATATAATTTCTGATTATGAAAAAAAATCCTTTCAATACAATGCAGTTATTCTTTTTTTTTTGTGTGTGTGGGGGTTATCAAAACTTATTCTCTGCATTTATCTCACCTTGTTTCGTCTCGTTTTTATTATCAGAATAAGTACGACATATAATATTATTTATATATATATTGAGATATAGTATTATATAGTATATATCGATATATTATTATATATATATAGATAGTAATATTCACAATATATGTTATACAATTATACATATATTATCTTCTATATTATAATTATATATATATATATATCTATATATTATAACACTATACACATATAGATATATATATATATAATATATATTGTATATTATATTATCTATATCTATATATATTTCTCTCATCATATATACTCTATCTATCTATAATATATATATCCTATATATATATAGATATATATACTATGATATATATATCTATTTATATATGTCTCATTATACCTATCTGCCCATCCTAGGATAATCTATTATTTAGATATATATCTATATATATTAATATATCTATACATATATATAAATCTATAATAATATATATATTAAATATATATATGTATTTTTTTTTTATTTTTTTTTTTAACGGTAGGTTCATGTCTGATACCGCCGTGTCACAGCGCGCGCAGCATTATACTTAATTGCAGTTTTCTGATGTGATGCTCTTGGAGTGAGTAGCGTGGGTAGGGTTCCCCAGTTCCTTTCCCGGAGAGTGACCGGTGGTACCTTTTTTGTTAATCCTTCTCTCTATTTTATCC
>NC_051403.1:57401-64901 GCF_015228065.2 Penaeus monodon | reverse complement strand
ATTATAATAATAATGATAATAATTATAAAAAACAATAATGGTAATAATACCATGATAAGCATTATAATATAATATTATGCTATAGATGATGATGTATATGAGAATATAATATCCAATAATAATACAAATAGTAATGTGGCTATTACTTCTGCTAATGATGATACAATAACTGAAATGGCATTAATAAATAAACTGAATACTACCACTACGTAGCTACCACTACTTCTACTAACTAATATAATAATTAATATTAATAATAATAATAATTACTAATAATAATATAATATATAATAATACTAGAATAAATATATGAAGATACAATATAACAATACAATGATAATATGATAATAATAACAGGTAATACAACATATAATAGTTATAAAGTCATATTATGATCACAACAATAATATATTTATGAATACATCACATGATAATAATGTACAACCACTAATATTTTCTATTATCATTATTATCATTATCATTGATTATTATTCCTGTAGACAAGGTATGATGAGAATGAATTATCTTCAACAATACAGACATGTATTTAAATACCTTTCTTGTATTGTGAGATATTCATTCTCACTCATAGACTTTTTTCTACTTCGTCGACATATAACTAACGTTCATTATTATTTATATTAATATTATATTATTATTATTATTATTATTATTATTACTTATTTCTTATTATTATTATTATCATTATCAATGTATTATCATTATTATTATATTACTATTATTATTATTATTATTATTATTATTATTATTATTATCCATTATTATTTTTTAGTTTTTATCCATTTTTATCATTATTATTATTATTATTATTATTATGTGATATTATGACAGTAATGATATAATAATAATAAAGATAATACTGACAATTGTAATCATCAGTAAAATAATAACCGATAATAATAACAATCATTTATAGAGATATAATAATGAGACATGATCATAAGTATTAAATAAATACCGTGATGATACTACTACTACTACTCACTACTACTACTAGTAAATGTATCATGATTTGATGATCATGATGTTCATGATGATGATGCCTGATGATGGTGGATATGACGACGACGTAGATGAATGATGATGATGCGGTCGATGAATGTATGGATAAAACAATAAAAGGCTAATAATTCTTGCCCCTTAATAATACTAATGAAAATAACAATCAATAACATTGATAATGAATAATCATAATAATAGCAATGATTATGCTTATAAGTAAAATAATCTCCTCTCTAATACTAATAATAATAATCATCATAATAATAATAATAACATATGATCAATGATATTGATTATAATAATAATATCATAATAATAATAATATTACTTTTACACTCTAATACTATACATACTATAGTAACTGATGATACTAATCCAAATAATAATACATAATCATATACTCTAATATATATGGAGTAACAATGATATCATATACATCATAAATAATATAATAATAATATAATCATAAATATATAATAATAATAACAATGATAATAATAATAATACAATAATAATAATAATAATAATACATAATAATAACACATAATCATAATAATAATGATACGAAAATAAGATTTCCTAGATAATTAAACACTGGTAATAATCAATATATGTAGTAAAATACCGTAGAAGATACTGATTATGGCGACAGAACGTTACAAATGTGTGTGTGTGTGTGCTCATGTATAATATATATATATATATAATCATATATATCTATATATATCATAATATATACTATAAGTATATTAATATTATATATATATATCATTGTATAATATAATCTATATATATATTATATATTTATATGTATATATATATAGATATATATATATTATATTGTATATATTGTCATATATATATATATTAAGATTTGTATAGATTATATATATATAGATATATATATCGATATTATATATATATATATAGTATATAAATATGGACAGAAAAACCCACAATACAAAAACTAAGATTTATTGAAAATGAGACTACATTTCGAATCCATCTGATTCCATCTTCAGGTCTGAAGAGGAAAGGGAGTAAAGGGGTATGAAGGAGAGAGGAAGAGGAAACGCGGAACACGGGCGGGTGAGGACAGACGAACGGAAGCAGAGGAAGGTCACTCAGGTCGGAGGATCGGGCGACTAGCGCCGGGTGGCCGGCATCGGTAGAAGGCGGAGGAATATGGGAAGCAAGGAGAACTGTCGGCAGGAGAAAAGCCGCTGTCAGTTGAAATTATGCAGCAGCTTATAAAGGCAAGATTCCACCGAGTCTGCGGGAGTGGACATCGGCGGAAGGAACACAATCCGCGCTGCTGACCAGTCCATCTGATGAACTATTCCCCCACTGATGGCAAAAGAGGTCGTTTATTGTTGTTCCCTTGATATAAGCGTACTTATGTTGAGACAGACTTCTTGTAAGACTGGCGCTGTTTCGCCAAAGTACTGCTTGTCACAGGAGGCACAAGGTAACATCAGGTGCCCACCTTCGCGGGAAGTATGGCTAGTAATTGGACCAGTTGCGACGGAGAGTGTTCACCTGGCGAAAGATCAGCCTGGCCTTGGAGATGGTGAAGAGGGCGACGGGAGAGTAAGATTTCCTCAGTGTAGGGCAGGCGTGAGGACGATGGCAAATGAGTAGTCAATTTTAGGATGGGGGAGAAGTCGTTGGTAGAAGGTAGCCGCCGCGCCCTGGATCCGCGCATCGAGACATGCCATGGTAGCCCCGAGTTTTGAGAAAGAGCGACGAAGGAAGGACAATCTCTCCATCCAGGTATGGGGGTCACGATGCGAAGGGCGCGAAGGAAACAGCGAGGTGTGCAAACAACCTCGCTTCACGTATGGAGAGGGTGGTATGAGAAGAAGTGTATGTACATACACACCTATGCATGGGTTCCTGTATATGGAGAAGGAGAAGTGGTCAGCAGAGGCGATGACTAAGGGGTCCCAAGGAAAGGGAGCCTGTTGTCAACCTCCATTCCACGATTGAAAGGATGGAAGGAGAAGGAGAGTTCAGCTGCCATCAGGAAACCCGGAAACAGAGCAGGGTCATGATGAGAGCCAGAGAGCAAAAGACGTCGGGTCCGCCATACCTCAGCCAGATCGACTGCCGAATGGAGATGGAAGTGAGACGCTCAGACTCGAGAATTCCATGAACAGGTTTGCCAGGACTAGGAGAAGAGGGGAGAGCCATGGCACACCGCACGTCTGAGTAGTAAAACGACCTTCGAAGAAAAGCATTAGAATCCACACCCAGACGAATCAGCTGGAGGAAGGCTTCCGGTGGGCAAGTGAGACGATGATCCTCTGCGGGAGTCTCCTCTGGAGGAAAGCAAGGACCATCATCAGGCGGGAACCTTGGTGAACAGGAGTTCACGTCAAGCTCATCATGTCACCGGTGAAGCTCGCGAACGCGGAGATGAAGTCCTGAGAGTGGCGCAGGTGAGCAGGAGAGAAGGTGCCAAGAGGGGAGTGAGACACTTTGCCAGCCGGCAGCAAGAGGGTGCGTCACAGGATCCCCGGGAGGAGATGGATGGGGCGCAGAGGCATCGGGCCCGGCTTATGGGTTTTAGGAAGCCCATAGAAATGAGGGGAGTCGATGGTTGATGAACCCTGAACCTCTGTTATAGATTCCCGCTCCCGGAAAACAGGCCTGCTATCTCTTTCAGTCGACGGTGGAAGGTAGCGAAATGCGTTTCACGGGGGTCACTAGTCAAGGGAGGCATAGTGGGGCGTCATCCAACAGGTGTCCTGGCCTTCTGCAGGTAAGAGGCACGGTTCGAGGACCACCACCGAGTTGCACTTGTCAAGGGCAGAATGGGTGGACTTCCTCGCCTGCGCAGGGCTTTGAAGGGTCCTCACGTAACGCCTAGGAAATGAGGGCTAGATGGAGAAAGATTCGAGGGCCGGATAAAGCACCTACGAAGGCGAGAGACCTCAGGCAAAGAGTTCTGTGAGAAGAGATGAAACGGTCCACGGAGGCTTATTTATATCTAATATATATAAATCTAATATATATATCTATATATTATATACTCTATATATATTTATATATGTATAGTTTTTTCTGTACTAATATTATCTAAGATGTCTGTATGGTTTACATTATTTTAGGTATATGTAATGATAAATACATATTGCAGTTCTATAGTGCACATATATCTCTATATAATCTATAATATAATGATATATATATATATATATCTAATATACATATATATTATATAGAGATATAATAATATTATAATAAGTATATATAATATATATATATATACATTCTATATTTCATTTATTTATGTATTATTTGTTTTATTATTATGTTTTTTTAAATTGCCCTGTCCTCAAGGACCGTTGGCGATCATGGATTTTCCATGATTTTTCTTGGCAATATTAGAGCGGTGTTTTGCCGTTGCATTCCAGCCCGGTGTTTTTATATCGAGTCACCATCTCTATTTACTTACCCGGGTCTGGGACCGGCACTGACTTGGGCTGCTTGCCACCCAGCTGCTAGCAGGGCAATCGAGGTGAAGTTTCCTTTCCCAATTATTAACTAAATGTACCTACCGCACTCCTCCGTGGATAATCCCTTCCCAAAAAAAGGGGGAAAAAAAAAATTTTTTAAAAAAAAAAAATTTTTTTTTTTAATTTCCCAAAATTATTTTTTTTTTTTAAACAAATTTTTTTTTTTAAAAAAAATTTTAAAAATTTTTTAAAATTTTTTTAATATCTTTTTTTTTTTTCCCTTAAAAAATTTTTTTATTTTATTTTAAATTTTTTTTTAAAATTATATTTTTATTTTTATTTTATTTTTTTTTTTAAAAAAATTTATTTTATATTTTATTTTTTTTTTTAAAAAAAAAAAAAAATTTTTTTTAAAAAAAAAAAACCCCCCCCCCCAAAAAACCCCCCCTTTTAAAATTTTTTAAAATTTTTTTTTTTTTTTTTTAAAATTATTTTTTTTTTTAAAAATTTTTTTGGTTTTTTTTTTAAATTTTTTAATTTTTAAGTTTTTTTTAAAAAAAAAATATATATTTTAATATATTATATATATAAATTTTTTTTTAAAAAAAAAAATTTTTTTTAAATTTTTAAATTTATTATATATATAAAAAAAAATTTTTTTAAAAAATAAAAAATATAAATAAAATATATTTTTTTTTTTTTTTTTTCCCCCCAAAAAAAAACCCCCAAAAAAAAAAAAAAAATTTTTATATATATAAAAAAAAAATATATATATAAAAATATAAAAAAAAAATAAATTTTTTTTTTTTTGGGGGGTTTTGGGGGTTGTTAATTTTAATAAAAAAAAAAAAAAAAATTTTTTTTTTTAAAAAAAAAATATATATATTTTTTTAAAAAAATTTAAAATTTTTTTTATTTTTTTAAAATTAAAATTTAAAAATTTAAAAATTTTTTGAGTTTTAAATTTTTTTTTTATTTTTTTAAAATTTTTTTGGGTTTTTTTTTTTAAAATTTTTTTTTTTTTGGGAAAAAAAGAATTTTTAAATTATTTTTAAAAATTTTTTGGGGGAAAAAAAAATTTTAAAAAAAACCCCCGGGGGTTTAAAAATTTAAAATTTTTTTAAAAAAAATTTTTTTTTTTAAAAAAACCCCCTTTTATTTTTAAAAAAAAAAAATTTTAAAAAATTTTATATATATATATAATTTAAAAAAAAAAAAAAAAAAATTTTTTTTTTTTTTAAAAAAAAATTTTTAAAAATTTTTTAATTTATATAAAAAAAAAAATTTAATATTTTAAAAAAATATATAATATTTTGGAAAAAAAAAAAAAAAAAAAAAAAAAAAAAAAAAAAAAAACCCCCAAAAAAAAAAAAACCCAAAAATTTTAAAATAAAAAAATTTTTATTTTAAATTTTAAATTAAAAAAAAAAAAAAATTTTTTTTTTTTTTTTAAAAAAAACCCAAAATATTTTTAGGGAAAAAAAATTTTTAAATAAAAAAATTTATAATATATATAAAAATTAATTAAAAATTTAAAAATTTACAAAAAAAAAATTTTTTTTTTTTTTTTATATATATATATTTTTTAAAAATATATATTTTTTAAAAAATTTTTTTTAATATAAAATTAAAAAAACAAAAAAAAAACAAAAAAAAAAAAAAAAAAAAAAAAAAAAAAAAGGGGAGAAAAAAAGGGGGGAGAGAGAGAAGAGGGGGGGGAAAAAGAGGGGAAGAAAAAAAGGGGGAAAAGGAAAAAAAAGGAAGGGGAAAAAAGTTTTAAAAAAAAGGGGCCCCCTTGGTTTTTTTTGGGGGTTTTTTTTTTTTAAAACAATTTTTTAAATTTTTTTGGGGGGAAAAAAAGGGAAACCCCCCGGGCCCCCCTTTTCCTTGGGGGGGGGCCCCCCAAATTTCCCTTTTTTCCCCTTAAAAAAAAAAAAGGGGGGAAAATTAATAAAAAAAATTTTTTCCCCCTTTTTTTTTTTGGGTTTTTTAAAATTTAAAAATTTAAGGGGGTTTTTTTTTCCCCCCGGGGTTTTTTGGGGGGAAAAAAAAAAAGGCCCCCAAAAATTTGGCGCCCGTGGGGAAGGAAGGAGATAAAAAAAAATTTTTCCTAAGGGCAACAGAGATTTATTACACAGGTCAAAAAAGGGAAAAAATTGGGGGAAAAAAAAAAATTTAAAAAAAAGGGGCCCCCCCCTTTTTTTTAAAAAAAACCCCCCCGGGGGCCCCCTTTCTCTTTTTTCTTTCCCCCCCTCTTTTTTCCTCTCGGGTTTCCCCCCTCCTTTGCCCCTTTTTTTTTTTCCCCTTCCCCCCAGCCGGGTTTTTTTGGGGGGGGCCTTCCCCCCCAAAAAAAATTAAAATTTTTTTTTTTAAAAAAAAAACTTGGGGGCCCCGGGGGGGGGGGGGAAAAGGAGGGAAAAAAGGGGGGGCCTTTTAAAAACCCCAAAAAAAAAAAATTTAAAAAAAAGGCCCCAAAAAAATGGGAAAAAAATTTTTTTCCCCTTTTTAAAAAAAATTTTTAAATATATATATAATTTAAAAATTTTTTTTATTTTTTTTTAAAAATGAAAATATAAAAAAAAAAAATTTTTTTTTTTTTTTATATATTTTTTTTTTTTTTTTTTTTTTTTTTTTTTTTAAAAATATATATATATAAAAAAAAGGGGGGGGGGGGTTTTTTTTTTAAAAAAATTTTAAAAAATTTAAAATATATATATATATATATAAAAAAAAAAAAAATATTTTTTTTTTTTTTTTATAAAAAAAAATTTTTTTTTTTTTAATTTTAAATATATATAATTTTTTATATATTTAAAAAATAAAAACAAAAAACCCCCCCCCCCCCCCACCACCAAAAAAAAAAAAAAATTTTTTTATAAAATATATTTTTTTAAAAAAAAATCTATATATATATATTTTTTTTTTTTTTTTTATTTAAAAAGTTATATATAAAAATTTTAAAAATTTTTTTTTTTTATATTATATATTTTTTTTTTTTTAAAAATAAATTTTTAAA
>NC_051403.1:34901-44901 GCF_015228065.2 Penaeus monodon | reverse complement strand
GGTAATGATAAGTATCAAATAAAATAACAACAATAATAACAATCATAATGAAAATTATAAAAATGATACACAATGATAATAATATAATAATATAATGATAATGATAACACAATAAAATCAACAGTAATGATTAATAATGATATGATATAATAAATGATAAAAATAATTAAAATAATAATAATAATAATAATAATAATAATAATAATAATAATAATAATAATGGCAATAAAAGATAATATAAAAAAATGGTAAAAATGATAATACTGATAATACTGATAATAATGATAGTAGAGATATTAGTAATGAAAATAACAAATACAATTATAGTAATTGTAATAAGAATAAAAATGAACAACAACAACAATAATGATAAAATAAGAGAACATAAGAAAGATAGTAATATAATAATAACTATTACCATTGTTATTAATATTATTATTATTATCATTATCATTAATATTATTATTATTATTATTTATTATTTATTATTATTATTATTATTATTATATTTTATTTTATTATTATTACTATTATTAGTATCATTATCATTATTCTAATTATTTTCATCATCATCATGGATTGTTATTATCATTATTATCATTGTTATTATTATTATTATTATTATTATTATTATTATTATTATTAATGTTGTCGTTGTTGTTCTTTTTATCATTATTTTTTTTTTTTATTATTACTACCATTATTTTTATCCTTACTTTTCTTTTTCTTCCTCTTCTTCTTCATCTTCTTCTTACTATTATTATTATTATTATTATTATTATTATTATTATTATTATTATTATTATTATTATTATTATTATTATTATTATTATTATTATTATATTATTATTATTATTATTATTAGTAGTAGTAGTACGAGTAGAAACTGAAGCATAATTACTATCATCATTATTGTGATTCTCCCTATATAATAATGATAAGGATAATGCTTATAATTTTAGTAATATAATAATAATAATAATAATAACAATAATAGTAATAATAATAATAATAATAATAATAATGATAATGATGGTGATAACAGTGATAATGAGTTTTAACATTAATGATAATGATGATGATGATGATGAGGATGATGATGATGATGAGATGATGATGATGATGATGATGATGATGATGATGATGATGATGGTGATTTAGATGATGATGATGATGATGATGATAATAATGAAAAATAAAAATATTAATGATAATAACGATAACAATAATAATAATAATAATAATAATAATAATGATATAATTAATGATAATAATAATGATAATAACAATAACAATAATAAAAAATAATGATAATAATAATAATAATATAATAATTATAATAATAAATAATAATAATAATAATAATAAAAATAATGATAATAATAATAAAAAAAATAAAAATGATAATAATAATAATAATAATAATAATAATAATAATAATAATAATAAATAATTATAATAAAATAATAATAATATAGGCCAATAATTCATATATAATATAATCAATAATAATTTGCTATTTATTGTTGCTTTCAGAAGTAATACCCCTGTTTTTTCTTTCTTTCTTTCTTTTTAGCATCTATCTATCTATCTATCTATTTATTTATTTATTTATTTAATTATTTTTACTTTTACCGTGTTCGCTCTATGACTGCAGTTCTTGCCATAAAGTCTACCTACCATTTTTGTTATTGTGGTCAAATTTGCTTTTGTGATTGACCATCATTTGGGCATTTTATTAATGTCGTTATTATTTTCATCTTTTTCAGATTGGTGAATATTTTCATGGCATTATCATTTTCTTGTTTACTCACTGTTTTCTATTTATTCTTCTTTCATTTATTGCTTTGGCGATTAATAGCGCCATGTGTGCGATATTAATTACGTAAGAACTTAAAAAAAAATCATTATAGCTTACATACATTATGCATACATACATACATACTGCAGGGTGTGAATGCATGAAATAATAATCATAATTATCACACAATCAGTATTCGAGCTCAGTCAAAAATACATGCTGCTTTTCTGCTAATAAAAAGATAATACGAAAAAGGATGCATGAAAGAAACTTCCTATTTCCATGCACTTCTGCAACCGTGCAAGCGCGAGAGGCCGGAAGAGGCGAGGCGCTCCATGCATGTATATTTGTTTTCATCAGGATCATAGAAATGCTTGAAAGATCCACGTTAAGTCGCCTCATTCAGGAGTTGTTTGGCTCATATGCCTCTGAATTACTTCGCGGTCAAGATACCTGCTTGCAAAGGCACCGTGGTTGCCACGGAATAGGCATTCATGTGCCTTTTACACTGAATTGTGTATAATGTACATGTCCCACTGCATCGACTAAGTGGTATTAAGGTCAAGCTCCGCCTTGAAAAGAACAAACTGACGAACTGTATTACATATTCTTAAAACCTATGAGCAATTCTCGAAAAAAAAACGAATAAATTAACATCCGAAAATCAATAGACATAAAAATGAAAAGACAAACAAACAGAAAATAAAACAAAAAAGAAGGACGAGCGTTAGTGAAAGCCTCAGAAAGAAATACCTCAGAGGTTGCCAAGCGCACAAGACATTTCTTTGTCGTGAGATCCAGCCGTATTATTAAGCCTAATCCCCGGGGACTGAGGCTTATTTGGCGCGGAATATCGAGATGTTTGCTGAGGGATGATAGTACAGGAGGAAGGGTCTGCGAGTCTAAGCAACACGCGACTTTCTTTTTTTTTCGTTCTTTCCTTTTGTTCTCTATATTTAGCACGTCGACAAAGAGCCACATTTTTCGGTGTTGTAGTTATCGTTTTTGTTGCTATTGTTAGTATCGTGTATGTTTGGTAAGTACTGGTAGGTTAGGATTGTATTCTTGCTGTTGTATTTTTCATAACAATACTATTTCTTGCTTTTCTGCGTTTTATCAGTTGGTCCCCTTAATATATATAATATAGTATATATATATACTATATATATATGATATATAATATATATATATATATATATATTATATTCATCATCACAAACGCTTTATTTTTAGCTTTCATTGTGAGTATTCATCATCATCACACCACCACATTTTTGTTTTTGTTGTGAATATCATCACCATCTATCATTATCACTCACTTTATTGCCACTGATTTCATTATGAATATATCATCACCATAATTACTAAGAGCAGCATTATCATCGTGATCATCATCATCATCATCACTATCATTATCATTACCATCACCATCACCATCATCATCATCATCATCATCATCATCATCATCACCGTTATCATCATCAAGCATGTTATGTTTTATAGGACATGTCCAAAATACACATTTCAGATGTCTCAAATGTTAAAAATTTCCTAGCAGCCCCAGCCGTAAGAATCGCTGCCTTTGCCATCACCTAACCCATTTTCTACTACAATCCCCCCCCTTGTTGAATTCCGGGCTACGCCCCGGGCGGGATTCGGGGCGCAGCTAAGGCCCAACTTCAGGAATAGTCGAATTAAAAACGTTAGTCAGTTTTTCAAGCTACGTCAACCTATGAATTATGAACGAGACAAATGTAAATTCCCCCGTTACAGATTCTCTCTATCACACCCGCAGCCATTATCACACCAAATCTTTAGAACCGTTACAGGCATACATGTAACATGAGTACGTAGAAAGGGTATGAATGGGAATGAATAATTTCATAATATAAGAGATGTTTTGAACTGGTCTCGATTATATCTTCTTCAGAAATACATGTATTTCTGACGAAGATATAATCGAAACCGGTTAAATACATCTTATGTCGTGTGAAAATATTACTTCTCATTCATATCTTTTGTACATTCGTCAACATGAATACGGTTCACACATCCCATACTTTTATACATTGTTTGTACACGGACAGGCCAAAGATAGTACCAGTAAAAAGATATAACTACAAAAGAATATGTGAACGAAAGTACTTTCATGTCAGGTTATCCGCCATCATTAATCAAATTCCTTTGAAGATGACACCGTCCTACAAGAGAATTCCTTCTGTACTTGTTTCGTTTCCATTTCTCTTGAAACAAAAAGACAAGCAAGTGACTTCCTTTTCCATCCCTCCTCGCTGTTCGAAAGATTGAAACTTTTTTTTCTAATTATGAATGCATGTACATAAAATCGGTGTATATGGCAATAACAGCAATGGTGATGCAACAGTTATAACATCAAAAATTGTGAAAATAACCCCGAAGCTTAAAATCCTAGAAGTATAATAAAGACAGTGTCGATAGAGGTGATGGTAAGAGTATATTAATTGTCATATCACAATAGATAAAACACTGCTTGTAAAAAAATGTGTGATTAAAGATATACAATAACTTAACAGTGATCATAATGTTGATAACACTGTTAATTACCATAACTTTAACAGTGATCATAATGTTGATAACACGTTATAATAACGATTGCAGCATTAATGATGATAATAATAATAATACAGATGATTGTAAGAATGATAACAGTAATGATAACAGTAGTAGTAATACCAGTAGTAGTAGTAGATGTAATAGTAGATGTAATAGTAGTAGTAGTAGTAGTAGTAGTAGTAGTGAAATCAATAGAATAATAATAATGATAATAAAGATAACGACAATATGTGTGATAAGAACAATAATCGTAATGATAATAATTATAAAACGAAAAGAAAATAATAAAAGAAAATAATAAAATGATGAAGATGGAAAAAGATAATAACAATCTTAGCAATTTGTTATTAGAAAGATATTGCCACTGTACAGCCTTCTCTTCAGGCACAAACGATGCAATAACAAAGATGAAAAAAATACCCAGGCTCTTGTCCGCATACAGCAAGAAGCAGCAACAGCGCCAGGCTCGACCGATATAACTTTAATAAAACCTTTTGCTCCTCCCAACATGCCCATAAGAAGCCCGTGTTACAGATATTGATACACGAACTGCACCAGACGACACGGGAGGAAACCTACCCCATGGGTCGCGGGGGCCTTGTTCATTTTATCCTAGTTTCAGATATTTCTTCCTGGTCGTATATTCTTTCTGGCTTTTTGGGTTCTTTCGGTAAGGTTAGAATGCAGTATTGTTTCTTTTTTTAAATCGCACATATTGATTTTATTATTTACTGATTAACCATTCTCATTAGGGGCATACGAATTTATGTGTACGTGTTTATGTAAGCGTGGTGTGTGGTTGTTTTAGTAAATTTAGAGGAATTCCGGTGGGTTTTGAAAGAACCGTCGACCTCATTCCCTTTTTCTTGATTCAACTGAACATGGGTTTTTTTCCTTCAGGGATCCGTCTTACGACAAACTTCGACTTTCCTTCCCTCCGCTGTTGTCTGAATCGAAGGCAGCACTGGGCTCCCTCTCTTCTCTAGCTCCTTCTTCTCTTCTCATCCCCTCTCTCTCTCTCTTTTCTCTCTCTTCCCTCTCCTCTCTCTCTCTCTCTCTCTCTCTTTCTTTTCTCTTCTCCCCTCTACTCTGTCTCTGTCTGTCTGTCTGTCTGTCGTCGCTCTCTCTCTCTCTCTCTCTCTCTCCCTCTCTCTCTCTCTCTCTCCTCTCTCTCTCTCTCTTCTCTATATATTATATATATATATATATTATATATATGTATTATACATATAATATATATTTAAATATATATATTAAATATATATAATATATAAAATTATATATACATATATATTATTATTATATATATATATATAATATATATATAAAATTATATATATTATTATAATTATATTATTTAATATATAAAATTATTTTATATATATACACGTATTATGTGATATGTATATTATATATAATATATATATAATATAAATAAATAAAATATATATAGTTACAATACTACTATAAAAATTTTATATATTTATATATATATATTTTTAAAAATTATTTATATATATTTTATTTTTTACATTTACATATATAATATAATATATATATTTACATTTATATAAAATATATTTTATGAATAATATATATATATATTACAGAAAATACATATATATATATATATAAAATATTATATATATATATTAAATTATATAATTGTATATATATAGTATTTGTTGTTTTTATTATATATATATATTATATTTAATCAACAATACATAATAATATATATTATTATAAAATTATTATGTGTATAGTTAATTTGAAAACATATACATCCCTATGCGGCGCGTGTGTATTGTAAAAATACCCAAGACCGGGGTTCGTCCACCTCCTCCCCCGCACTGTTTTCATGAGTAATTTACCCCTTGAGCAAACGCAGGTATCCGCATTGCTTTCATTTCTGCACTTCTGAGGCGGAGAAGCACCGCCCATGGGAGCGGCCACTAAAAGGAACGTCTCGTCAAAAGGGAGGAAGCCGACACGAGACGGCAAACGACAGAACCACGGGCCCCACATCACGCCCTCAAAAAGAAAGAAAAAAAAACCCAAAAAAAAGGACCCTTTTCATTCACCTTATACATACGTGCATATATAGAGATAGGGTTATATATATATTGTATACATATATAATATATATATTTTTAAATATATATATATATATATCACATTATTAATATATATTTAATATATAAATATATTTATATTATATAAATATTATATTATATAATTATATATATATATATATATATTTTATACAAAAATAACACACACACACACCCCACACACACACCCACCCACACCCACACACACACACACACACAAATATATTATTTTTTATTTTATTTTTTATTTTTTTATTAAAAATTATTTTGTGTGTGTGTGCTGTGTGTTTTTGTTAATTTTTAAAAAATTTCAACATATATTATATTATAATTATTATAATTATTATTTTTTTTAATTTTTTTTGTTGTTGTGTTTTTTTTTTTTTTTTAAATTTATTTTTTTTTTTTATTTTATATTAATTTTATATTTTATTTTTTTGGGTGTGTGTTGTGTTTGTGTGGGTTTTTTTTTGTTTATTTTTTTATTATTATATATTTATTTATTTTTCTTCTATATGTTGTGTTTGTGTCTCTTTTGTATTATGAAAATTATTTTTTTTTTTTAATTTATTTTTTTTTTTTGTTTTCCCCTTTTATTTTTTTTTATTTTTTTTTATTATGAAAAATTTTTATTTATGTTTTCTTATATTTTTTATTTAAAAATTTTTTTTTTATATTTTTAAAAATTTGTGTGTGTGTGTGTGGTGTGTGTGGCGTGTGTGTGGGTTGTGTGTGTGTGCTATAGTATACATATAAAATTTAAAAATTTTATATTATAATAAAATATTATATAATTATATATATATATCTTTTATATTTCCCCTATTTTATATATATATTTTATTATATTATAAAATTTTTTTGGAACTCTCCGCTTTATTTATTTTTCCAAATTTATAAATTTATTATTATATATAATATTATTATTATTTCTAATTAAAATTTTTTTTTAAAATATTTTTTTTATTTCTTTGCCCCTGCCCACCCCCCCCCACCCCCCCACACCCCCCCCCCCCCACCCCCTTTTAAAATTTTTTTTTTATAAAATATTTAATCTATATATATTTTTTTTTTTGCGTCCTTTGGGGTTTTGGTGTCGTTGTTGTCTTGTGTGTGCCATCTGTTTTTCCCCCCCTTTCCTTTCCCCTCCCTATCCCCGCCTTGAAAATATAAAAATTCCCGGGCCTCTGTTCTCCCGTGGGGGGGCCCCTCGCTCCTTCTTAAAGTGCAAGACCCACCAGAAATGCCCTGAAAAGGGGGTTTCTCGCTTTTGGAGTAAAAAGTTGGTTTTGAAAAAACAAATGATTCAAACCATGGTAAAAAAAAGATAATAAAAATGTCATAAATAAGAAAAGAACCTGACAACGAAGAAAATGATCTTTTTCTGAGAAAAAATATGCAATGAGAATATTTGGGAGAAAAGAAAAAAATACAATGTCAGGCAATGACAACGAAAACCATATAATGAGTTAATGTGAAAGAAACGTACAAAATGGGGTTGTTACTGATTACTTAGTGCATATACATATATATATATATAAATAAAATAATATATATAAAAAATATTTTTAAAACAATAATTTATAAAAATACCCCCAAAAATTATCACATTATATTCAAATAAAAATTTTTAATAATATATAATATTATATATAATATTTTAAAAATTTTCATTATAAAAAAATTAATAAAATATATAATAAAAAAATTATATTTTTTACATATATCTATCTACTACCCTTTCATCACAATATATATTTTATAAATATAATATATTACTTTTATAATATTTTAAATTTTTAATATCTTAAATATAATATTATCTTTATTTATTTTTCAATTTTAATTTTTATATTATATTATATATATATAAAATTTATATATATATATATGTATGTAAATATATAAAATAAAATTTATATAATATTATATATATATATATAATATATTATATATTTTATATATATATATTTTCCCTATTGTAAAATCATTAAAAAATAGCATTTTGTACTGTTACTTTATTATTACATCATTAATAGGGTAATATGTTGTCATTGCCATGATCATTAGTTTTTTTATCCTTACTAAAACTTTTCCCTCATTGTACATTTTCGATATTAATATAATTATAAAATATATTTTTAGATATATATATATATTAAATATATAATATATATAATTTATATTTATCATATATAATATTTATTTTTTTTTATTATTATTTTATATTATATATTTATTATATTATTTATACTATAGATGATACAGACATATATATATATATATAATAAAAATTATATATATAAAAATTTTAAATATTATTATAATTTAATTATATATTATTATGTATGCATACTGCATATAAAATTTACTATATAATACATACATACATGCATACATAATAATACATACATACATTATATATATTTTATATTTTATATATATATATTATTAAAAATTTATATTTTCTTATATTTCCATCACATAAAGGGGGCAAACCCGAGGGGGGCGCAGGGCCCGATCCACCCTTCGCTTCCACCCCGAGGACCCCTCGAGGGGGTCCCGGGCAGGCCCCGGCCCTCTTATTCCTCAGACGGTCTGTCGGCTCCCCCAACCATATCTCCCCGGACTCCCCCCAGGTTCCCCCCACCCGGGTTTTCTCGCGAGAGACAAACCCGGTGGGGAGGGGGTCCATAGGGAGGGGAGCTAGGTTGGGGATAAGCCTGGTTTTATCCCGGGTTTTGGAAGTAACAGGCCCCTGCCCTCCCGGTGTAACCCCCGGTTTTGGGCCGTGGGCCCGCCAACTGTACCCCAGATCCGCGAAGGGGGCTTTTTAAAAAGGGATCAAAGGGAGCTCCAAGGCCTGGATACGTCCAGGTTTCGCTTCCATGAGCAAAAAAGAATACAGGCCTTGAAGACACGCACTTTGGGCCTTTGCATATACCCACATCTCCAAACGCTCTTGTTGATCGAGTCATGGGTCCTGTTCCAGACCAATCCCCTCTATGAATTCCCGGCTGCAACCCCAAATATGGCTACGCTAACCCCCGATGTAAAAATTTTTGTGACTTCAACGTCCTCGCCGCAAGCATGGACCGCTGAAGGGTTTCCCCCTAAAAAGGGGCCCCCAAGCCGAATCTGGGCTTTTGGGCCCGAGACCTCTAGCCTAGGCTTCGCCCCATTTTAAAAGCATCGACCGCCACAAGTGACTCCCAAGGGTCAGATAGGGTGGCAACATCGTTGGAAAATCAAGGTCCCAATTAAATTGCCTATGTTCTCCGCCGACTTTGGCTATTTTTTCCCGCCCATTTTCCCTCCCAAAAGTGTTAAAGTGTGGGGGGAAGGACCGCCTTGCCTCACCCCTGAATTAACAGGAAGAAATCGCATCCCCCACCCCTTTACACACTTTCATACCCTATAGAGAAAATTGCTATCAGGCCCAAAAATCTGGAGGAATTCCCCCAGCCTCAGGGTCTCCTAGCGATTCCCCTGC
>NC_051403.1:22401-29901 GCF_015228065.2 Penaeus monodon | reverse complement strand
CACACAACCACCAAAACACACACAAAACCCCCAAACCTCCCACAAAGAATAAAATACCCTACGTAAAAAAAGGGTGTATGTTTTTTTTGCCAATTTTTCCTGCAAAGGGAAGGTTTTTTAAAAAAAAAGGTGTTTTATTTCTTGTAGATGCAATCTGTTCATTTTGTTCTAAAAAAATTCTGGAGTGATTGCAGAAAACCTATTGCAACCCACCCCCTCTGGGCTTAATGAGCCCTTTTTCAATTTTCTCCTTTAAAGAAAACACACACCACAGACACACCACACACACACATACCACACAAAACACACACCACACACACAAAATATATATATATTTATCATCAAATATATATGCATGTTAAATAATATAATTTATAATATATATAATTAAATATATATATATATATATAAAATTATTAATATATAATATACATACACACATACACACATGGGTTGAAATAAGCTAAAACGTAAAGTAAAAAATATTTTTGAGCTTTTTGATGAGGGACAAAAATAATGAAAAAGGTATCTTTAAAACCCGTTGTGTAGAAAATTCTAAAATTTATTTTATATCTATACGCTATTGGGAAATCTTATGAAGGAGCCAAATTTCCTTTAAAAAAAAAGGAAAAAAGAAAAAAAAAAAGGGGATTTTCACAGCCAAATTTCCCCTTTTTTTTTCATCAATAGGCTAACAACTGTGTTAAACCTTTATCGAGTCTGCTCCCATTAGTAAAATATTCACCGCCCAAAGGTTAATATTTGTTTAGTTGAACAAAATCTTTGCCGAGCCGGGTACACCGTTATTTTATATAAAAGGTAAAAACTGTACACGAAGTACCATACTTATAAAGGGTGTTAAAAAAAAGTACCTATCATATGAACACCAAGTTTTGGAAAGGGACTGACAGACTGGATGGGACACCCGTCTGGCTGGGGGGAACGGAACGATTTTTCCAGAGCCCGAATAAAACTGTAGTGTCGACTGACCCCCCCCTTTACCCTCCAGGGGAAACCCATCCTCCGCCCTCCGCCCTGACTCCGGGACACTTGCAGTTGGGGTTTTCGCACGCCCCTGCCGGGTGACGGGCCTAAAATTATTTCCTACATTTCGCTGCCTCGTCCCGGGTGGACTGCCTTCAGAATTTCCCTGGGCCTTTGTGTATATAGCCATACAGAAAAACCTACACCACCCACACACACCACGGCATAAAATAATTTTTATAATATATATAAAATATTATACCCACCACCCACACACACACACACACACACACACACCCCACACACCACACACACAAAAAACCCCACACAAAACCCACACACACAACACACAAAACACTACACCACACCAAAAATAACCCCCAAACACCACACCAACACCACACACACAAAAACCCACAACACACCCCAACACCAAAATTTTATTTATAAAAATATATATATTAAAAATAATAATAAAAATTATGTATAAATATACACAAACACAAAAACACACACACACACACACACAATTATATAATATATATATATATTATATATATAATATATATAATATTTTAAAGTATAATATATATATATAAAATTATATATATATTATATAATATATATTTTAATATAATATATTTTAAACCCCACACCACACACAACCCCAATACATAATACATTAAAATATTAATTAATTTTTAAATATAATATATATAATAATATTATTATAATATTATATATACATATTATATACACACCACACACACACGAGGGGCCTCTTTAAAATTTCACCAATCTTTTCCGCTTTTCCAAGGGGCAAAAATTTCCGACATAAGATTACTCTCCATAGCCTGCTTTGTTTCCCAAAGCCCTTAACTCAAAACCCTTTTTTCTGTTCAGGGGTAAAGGGTTCAGTAAGTGTGAAATGGTACCAGTGGGGCATAAAGCAGGTTTTTTTTATCTTAAATCCCGCTCATCACAAAACCGTAGATAAAATGAAAGCACTTATGGGGGGATTCCCCCATCATAGACATGTTACCATTGCATCGCTTTTTCGTGTGGTGGGAAAATCGTGGAAAGGGCTCCTGTACGGGACAAATTTAGTATGGGTTTCTTTCAATGGTTACCCTTCGTGTGTTGTTTCGCTGTGTGTGTGTGTTTGTTTTGTGGTGTGTGTGTGTGTGTGTGTGTGTGTGGTGTGTGTTGGTTGTGTGTTGTTGTGTGGTGTGTGTGTATGTGGTGGTGTGTGTTCGGTGTGTACATTTTATTTATTTAAATTATATTATTTATTATATATATTATATATATATATATATATAGAGGGGAAGAGAGGAGGAGAGATGTAGATAATAGATAGATGATAGATGTAGATAGATAATATTATGCGAATTTCCGGGGGCCAGTCTACTTCACCCCGAAAAAATTAAACCTTTTAAAATTCCCGTCAAAAAAAAAGATGTATTCGTGACGATAAAGAAGGGGTTTACAAAAAATTAAACTAATAGGCTTTCGAGTTTAAATTTTAGTAAAGAGTCGCTCCCCTACAAACTGCTCATTTCCTATCGTGGCAGAATCCATATTTCAATTTTCTGATATAAAGTCATGTAAACATAAAATGTTGATAATAATAATGATAAAAATGAAAAGAAATGGTAACATAATGATATTTTGGTAATAAGACAATGATATAAAGATAATATAGCAAAACAACAACAAAAAAAAAAATAAAATCATGATAAAGGTAATAATAAATGATTAATAAAATTTAACAAAAACAATAAAGAGATAAAGAAAAAAATAAATGATAGAAAAAAAACAATTTTAAAAATGTAAAAATAACAAAAAGTTTAAAAAATAACTGCAATGATAGAAATTACAGCAATCCCTTATATATATTAAAAGATATAAAAAAACACTGTAAAAATAATAAAAACAAAAAGGTAATATAATAATATAACAAAATTAAATAATTATGATGAAAAAAACAAATAAAGGGGAGAAACAATTTCAGTAACGTAATGATAGTAATCAATTAAGAGATAATATAGTAAAGATAAAAATGATTATAATAATAATAAAATATAATAATAATAATAATAAAAATAATAAAATAATAATAAAATATAAAAATAAAATAAAATAATAATAATAAAATAATAAAATAAAAAAATTATTATTATTTTATTATTTTCATTTTTATTATTTTTGTTTATAACAACAACATAATACAACAATGATAAAAATAAAAATAATATAATAAAACAAAAAATAATGATAAAATAGCAATAAGGACAAAAAAATGTAAATGATAATAATGTTAAAAAATAAAAATGATAATGATTACTAACAATTATTGGGGGTAAGGATAAATCATCACCATCACATCATTTATCATCATCACCTATCATCTCATCACATCATCATCATCATCATCCATCATATCACATCATCACACATCATCACATACATCATCACCCTCATCACATCACATCCATCATCATCACACCATCACATCACCATCATCTTTTTATGATCTCCGTTTTTTTTTAAAAATTTTTTTCAGCAATATCTATCTTTAAAACTTTATATTGCGTCCTCCTGATGGATCAAATTAAAGCTTAATACATTTTTTCTGTTTTATACAGATTATAAGCAGTTGGGGAAAGCGCTATACAAGTAATTTATAATCTTCTGCCTTGTTCATCACCTGTTTATCTAAACCTCCTCTTTTCCCCCTCCTCTCTCTTTCTGTGTTGTGGGGTGCGTGTGGGGGGGGGTGTGGGTGGGGGGGGGGGTGGTGGGGGGGGTGGTTGTGGTGGGTGGTGTGGGGGGGGGTGCGATGTTGGGGTGGTGTGGGGTTTTTTGGGGGGTGTTGGAAACAAAAACCCGCAGTAGAAGCCCTTGTAAAACTAAAACCAACTTTTCTGAATGTTTTAAAAAGGTCTCTATTCACTTCCATTTTTCCCGGCGGGAAAACTCTCTATCTCGAGGTGCTGGGGAACGAATGCGGCTTTAATAGGGGGGGGAACCTATTCACGAACAGGGAAAAATTTGGGTTTGGAAAAAAAGCAACTCCCCATTCTCCTCTCCGTAATAATAATAAAAAAAAAAAAAAAAAAAATTTTTAAAAAAAATAAAAATAATTAAATAAAAAAATATAATAATAAAAAAATATATATATAAAAATAATAAATAAATTTTATGCTATTTAAAAATTTTAAAAAATAATAATAATAATATAAATGCATATAATATATATAATAAAAAAAAAAAAAAAATAAAAAAAAAAAAAATAAAAAAATTTTTAAAGAAAGGGAAAAAAAAAAAAATTTTTTAAAAATTAAAAAAAACAAAAAAAAAAAAAAAAAAATATTAAAAAAATAAAAAAAAAAAAAAAAAAAAAAAATTTAAAAAAAAAAATAAAAAAATAAAAAAAAAAAATAATAAAAAAAAAAAAAAAAATATAAAAAAAAAAAACATATAAAAAAAAATAATAAAAAAGCAAAAACAACACACAAAAAAAAAAAAAAAATATAAAAAAAAAATAAAGTGGGGTTTTTGGGGGGGGGGGGGGGGGGCATAACACACACACACACAACACCCCCAACACCACAAAAAAATTTTTTAAAAATTAAAAAAAGAAAAAAAAAAATAAGAATATAAAAAAATAAATAGAAAGATAAAAGAAAAAGAAAAAAAGAAAGATAATTAATTAAAAAAATAAAGTAAAAAATAATAGAAAATAAAAATATAAAATTAAACAAATGATATAATATATAAATAAAGAATATGATATTAGATAAAAATATAATTTAAATATAATAGAATATATATATAATAATAGAATATATATATGCATAAATGCAAAATATATAAAAAAAAAAAACTAGAAAAAAGATAAGATATAATAATATAAATAAATAAATATATATAAAAAAATATAAATAAATAGGTTAAATAATAAATAGAAATATATTTATATATATAAATAAATATGGATAATAATAGAGAATATATATAATATAATATATATATAATATAAAATGTATATAATATAATATATATATATATATATATAATAATATATATATGCATAATATATGCAAATATCTATCTATCTATCTACTAAAATATATAAAAAAATGAATTATATAATATATTTTATATATATATATATATAGTGGTGTTGTGTGTGTGTGGTGGTGTGTGGTGCATATACACACACACACACAACACACACACACACCACAAACTATTATATATAATAATAATATATATAATTAGAGTATAATATTATAAATATATATATTTATTTATTTATGCATTATCATGTATATATATGCATATGTAATATATATAGAAAAAAATATAAATAATATATATAATATATATTAAATATAATACATATAATATATATAGCATATACGTATTATATATATATATATAATATATAAAATATATTTATTTTATAATATATATATATTAATTTTTATATATAAAATATATTATAATTTATATATCTCAATAACGGTAGGTTCATGGTGAGTCGCCGTGGTCACAGCATGTCTATAAATACATACATAATATTACATATATATATATATATATAATATATATAATATGATATATATATATTGTATTAACATAGACATATAAATTTTAAAATAATATATATAATATATATAATGCATATATTTAAAATATATATATATATATATATATTTTATAAAATATATATAATATCAGAATATATATAATATATATATATATATATATATATATATATATATACATATATATATATATACACACACACATATATATATAATATATATATATATTATATAATATATATATATTATATATATATATATATATATTTTATATATATATATATATATATAAAACAATGTATATATATATATATATATATATATATATATATATATCTTTTCATAATATCTTAATAATTATATTATATTTTATAATATATATATAATATATATATTATATATATATTTTGTATATATATATATGCTTATAGATAAACATTTTATACCATATTATAATATATATAGATATGTATAATATATATTTATAATATATATATATTTTATATATTATATATATTTACATTTTATATATAAATTTAATAATTTTATATATTTACATTATATTATATATTATTATTATTTTATATATATATATATAAATTTTTTAAAAATGCCGCATCCCCCCTTCGTTTCAGCCAGGGTCCTCATGGCAGTCTCCAGCGGCCCCTGGGCCCCTCCTAATCCTCGTAACCGCGCTATGTCTCGTCGAGCTCCCCAAAGCCTAAACCCTGGCGCCCCCAAGGGGCCTCCTCCCCCCCGGATTGTCTGCAAAGTGAAAACTTTGAGTGGGTCGTCCACGGGAAAAACGACTAGTTGCCTTTACCCGATTTGGCATCCCCAAGTGTACCGTGGGCGACAGTGTTCCCTACCAATGTACCCCATGCCCCACAAAAAATTTTGTTCAAAAGGCTTTAAAGACGAACCCCAAAGGCACTAATAGCGCCCATTTTTCGCTTCCTACGAAAAACTTGCAGATCGGGGCCTTGAAGAATGTGCTTGGTCCTTCTCCTAGCTCCGAATTCCAAATGCTCTTTTTGATCGAGTTTTGGGAGCTGCTCCAACCATCTCTACTTTCTTGGTCTGAAAGCCCAGATTTGAATAAACTACCAAGGGATCAAAGCTCCTGTGACTTCAACGTCCCATCTCACCTGAATCTTGGGCCCTTTGGTTGGGAACCCCTTGGGCCCCAAGGGGTTTTGCTCTTTCTTAAGCTCAAGAGCCCACCAGAGACTCTAAAAACAACATCATGGGAAAATCAAAGGGCAGAGACCTTAAAATTGTCCTTTCTCCACAAGAATTTTTGGGTAGTAACTCTGCCCTTTTCCATCCCTCAGGGGGTTAAAAATTTGGTGAAAAGGGTGGGCCCGCCTCACCATGATTAACAGGGAAAAGGTTCGACAGGAACACCACACTTTTCAAAACTTCGTCCGGTTTAAGGCTTCTATAGGCCAAAAATAGTGTCAAAATTCCTTTAGTTAGAATACCATTGTTTCGAGCACCGGTCAAAGGGGGTTTTAAAAATTTTTATATATATAATATTAATTTAAATAAATTTTTTTTATATATTTAAAATATAAAATTTATTTTAAAAAAATTTTTAAAATATTATATTTTAATATATATTTTATATAAAATTTTATATATATATGAAATTTTTATAATATTTTTGTAATTTTAAAAATATATATATAAAATATTAAATTTTTTTTGTTGAAATTAATATTATATAATTTTAGAAAATTATTTTATATAATTATTAAATAAATTTTATTATTATTTAAAAATATATATTATCTATATATATTATATATATATTTTTTTATAATATATATATAATAATAGGGGGTGTGTTTTTTTCGGGAAATTATTCTTTTTTTTTTTAAAAAAAAAAAATATATAT
>NC_051403.1:20000-22301 GCF_015228065.2 Penaeus monodon | reverse complement strand
GGGGGGGATATACGGGAAGGTCTGCGAGTCTAAGCAACACGCGACTTTCTTTTTTTTTTCGTTCTCTCCTTTTGTTCTCTATATTTAGCACGTCGACAAAGAGCCACATTTTTCAGTGTTGTAGTTATCGTTTTTGTTGCTATTGTTAGTATCGTGTATGTTTGGTAAGTACTGGTAGGTTAGGATGGTATACTTGCTGTTGTATTTTTCATAACAATACTATTTCTTGCTTATTTGCTTCAGTTATTATCCCATTTGGTAAACCGCCCTTATAATATATATATATATATATATATATATATATATATATATATATATTAATATATATATATATATATATGTATATTCATCATCATCATAACCGCTGTTATTATTAAGCTTTCATTGTGAGTATTATCATCATCATCATCACCACCACCACAATTTTGTTTTGTTTTTGTTGTGAATATCATCACCATCATAGTCATTATCATCACTATTATTGCCACTGATTTCATTATGAATATATCATCACCATTAACATTAACATTAACATTAACATTATTATCAGCACCATTATTACTACTGATTTCATTGTCAATATCAAGAGCAGCATTATCATCGTGATCATCATCATCATCATCACTATCATTATCATTACCATCACCATCACCATCATCATCATCATCATCATCATCATCATCATCACCGTTATCATCATCAAGCATGTTATGTTTTATAGGACATGTCCAAAATACACATTTCAGATGTCTCAAAATGTTAAAATTCCTAGCAGGCCCCAGCCGTAAGAGATCGCTGCCTTTGCCATCACCTAAGCCATTTTCTACTACAATCCCCTCCCTTTGTTGAATTCCTGGCTACGCCCCTGGCTGGATTCAGAGCGCAGCTAAGGCCCAGACTTCAGGAATAGTCAGAATTAAAAACTTTAGTCATTTTCAAGCTACGTAAACCTATGAATTAGAACGAGACAAATGTAAATTCCCCCGTTACAGATTCTCTCTATCACACCCCCAAACCATTTTCACCCCAAATCTTTAGAACCTTTACAGGCATACTGAAACTGAGTACGTAAAAGGGTATGAATGGAATAAATAATTTCATAATATAGAATTTTTGAACTGGTCTCGATTATTCTTCTTCAAAAATACATGTATTTCTGCAAAGATATAATCAAAACCCGGTTAATACATTTATTCGTGTAAAATATTCTTCTCATTTATCTTTTGTAATTGTCAACATGAATACGGTTCCACATGCATACATTATACTTTTTTTTGAAAACCACGGACAGGCCCAAGAATGTACCAAGTATAAAAAATTATAACTACAAAAAAATATGTAAACAAGAAACTTTCATGTCAGGTTTCCGCCATTTTTTAATCAGAATTCCTTTAAAAGATGACACCGCCTACGGGGAAAACCTTCTGTTACGCGTCCTTTTTCTTTAAACCAAAAAAGACGAGCAAGTGAATTTCTCCCATCCCCTCCTCGCTGTTCGGTAAGATTGAAACTTTTTTTCTAATTATGAATGCTTACTAATAACTCTGGGGTTATGGCAATAACAGCAATGGTGATGCAACAGTTAAACATCAAAATTTTGAAATAACACCCGAACATTAAAATCCTAAATAGTATAAAGACATGTCGATAGAGGGGATGGTAAGAGTGTATTAATTTTCTATCACAATGATGAAAACACTGCTTTTTAAAAAAAATGTGATGATTAAGATATACAAGATTACCATAACTTTAACAGTGATCATAAAAGTTTAAAAACTGTTTTAATAACGATTGCAGCTTAAAGATGATAATAAAAATAAACAATGATTGAAGAAAAGAAACAGTAAAGATACAGTATTTAAAAAACCAGTAGTAGTAGTAGATGTAATAGTAGTGTAAAAGTAGTAGTAGTATAGTAGTAGTGTAGTGAAATCAAAAAATAAAAATAATGAAAATAAAGATAACGAAATATTGTGATAAAAAAATAATCGTAAAGATAAAAATTATAAAAACGATAATGAATAATAAAGATAAAAAAATATAATATGAAGATGGGAAAGATAAAAACAAACTTTGCAATGTTATTAGAAAGATATTGCCCTGTACAGCCTTCTCTTCAGGGACAAACGATCAAAAAAAGAGAAAAAAATACCCCAGGCCTTGCCGCATACAGCAAGAAGCAGCAAAAGCGCCGGCTCGACCGGGTATATTTTAATAAAACCTTTTTCTCCTCCCAAGCCCATAAAACCCGTTTTACAGATATTGATACACGAATGAAACCAGACGACACGGGGGGAAACC
>NC_051402.1:49787594-49790156 GCF_015228065.2 Penaeus monodon | reverse complement strand
ACAAACCACACACACACCACACACACAACACAAAACACCAAAACCCACACACACACACACACACACACACAAACACACACGCACACGCACGCACACACGCACACGCACGCACACACGCACGCCATCCCGCAAACCCACACCCGATTCAAACTTCCCTCCACGCTCCATAGGCCTAAGTTGAAGCTCGAGTTTCACATCGAGACAACAGTCGAGCTTCAAAAATCCACGAAGTCGACTGTCCATCGACCCCGCCCCCCCCCCCCCCCCTCAACGTGCCTTTTTTTTTTTTTTTTTTTTTTTTTTTTTTTTTTTTTCCGCTATGCCTTTCAAACTTTCTTTTTAATGTTCTTGTTGCTATGCTTTTGATACACTTTGATTGCTATGTTGTTTTTTATTATTTTTTTTTTAAGTCTCTTGTTCTATCTTATTTGTTAAGCCTTTTTTATCTTATCATACGCTTGCTATGCTTTTTATACCTTTTTATTACTATACATTTGCGATTTTTTTACTGCTATGCTTTTCACATCCCTTTTATTGCTATGCACTTGCACAATTTTACTGCTATGTTTTCACTCCTTTTAGCGCTAAACTCTTGCAATTTTTCACTATTACTTTGTCTTTTTTTTTGCTATACACTTTCACCGCTTTATTGCTATACTCTTACACCCTTTTATAGCTATACATACACTGTTTATCGTTTTATGTTTGTATCCTTACATTCGCTTCACTCTCTCACCCTTTATCGTTTAATTATTTCACCCTTCTCTCTTCTCTTTTTTCTCCCTTCTCTCTTTCTCTCTTCTCTCTTCTCTCTTTCTCTCTTCTCTCTTCTCCTTTCTCTCTTCCCTCTTCTCCTCTTCTCTCTTCTCTCTTCTCTCTTCTCCCCTCTCCTTTCTCCCTTTCACCTGTCTATTCATTCACACTATCTATCATTATCTTCTATCTATCGTTCCTTCTATTCTTCCTCCCTTCTATCCTTCCAACACACACACACACACGCGCGCACACACACACACACACACACACACACACACACACACACACACACACACACACACGCACACACACACACACACACACACACGCACGCACGCGAAAAGGAGAGAAAAGGAGAAGAGAGAGAGAGGGGAATGTGAGGGAATAAAGAAAAAGGAAAAACCTAAGAGGGGAAAAGAGAATGAGAGGGGAAGGAGAGGGCGGATAAGAGGAGAGGAGAGTGATTGGATAATTATGCAACGAAGAGAGAGGAAAGGGAGCTGAATAACTAACGTAAGAGAGAGAGAGAGAGGAAAAGAATGTAAAGAAACAGGAAGGCGAGGACAATAACGTAAGAGAAATGAAAGAAAATGAAAAAAAGGGGAAATAATCAGGAGAGGTAATTTAAAATCGGCGTTAAATTTAATACACAGAATTAGATACGAGGTTGAGACTTTATTGCCTTTAATTAATTCGCTTCTTCTCCCTCTCCTCTCCCCTTCTATACCCCCATTCCCTGCCCTCTCCTCCCCTCCCCCTTCCCTTTCCTCCCCCTCTCCTCCCCTTCCCCTTCCCTGCCCCCTTCCCTCCTCCCCCTCCTCTCCCCTCCCCTTCCCTCTCTCCCCTCCTCCCCTTCCTCTCACCCCTCCCCTCCTTCCCCTTCCCCTCCTCTCCCCCTTCCCCCTTCCCCCTTCCCCCCCCGCTTCCCTCCTTCGCCCTCCTCCTGATGTCTGTCCTTCACCTGGCACCTCATCCTGCAGTGCCAGTGCCACAGAGGGCCACGCCACGCTCTGGAAACTGAAATGAAGTGAGGTGTTCCAGCGCCTCTTCATTTACATGGTGTGGTGTGGTTGGTGGGGAACAAGGGGGAGACAGGGGGAGGGGGGGGTTGTTTGTGGTTGTGGTGAAGGGGGGGGTTGTGTGTTTGTTTTGGTGTGTTTGTTTGTTTGGTGTTTGTTTTTGTTTGTTTGTGTATGTTTGTTGGTGTGTTTGTTTCTGTGTTTGTTTTGGGGTTGTGGAGAGAAGGGGTTGTGTTTGTTTGTGTGTTTGTTTTTGTGTTTGTGCTTCTGGGGGGAGGGTGTTGCGTTTGTTTGTTTGTATGTGTGTGACTGACAGAAGGAAACGGTTGTTGTTGTTGTTGTGTGTGTATGTGTGTGTGTGTGTGTGTGTTTTTGTGTTTTTGGTGTTTGTGTTTGTGTGTGTGTGGTGTGTGTGTGTGTGTGTGTGTGTGTGTGTGTGTGTATGTTTGTGTTTGTGTTTGTGTGTGTTTGTGGGGAGAGAGAGTTGTGTTTCTGTTTGTTTGTTCATGTGTGATTGGGAAAGGGCGTTGTGTTTGTTTGTATGTTTCTTTGGAAAATCGGTTGTTTGTTTGTGTTTGCGTATACGAGTGCTTGTGTATGCGAGTGCTTGTATGAGTGTGTTTGTATAGTCTGTATAAGTATACTAGTGAGGGGGGGAGTAGTTATATTTCTTTCCATGTTAGAGATGTAAACATACATAATCGTGTGTGTGTGTGTGTGTGTGTGTGTGTGTGTGTGTGTGTGTGTGTGTGTGTGTGTGTGTGTGTGTGTGTGTGTGTGTGTGTGT
>NC_051402.1:49780094-49782594 GCF_015228065.2 Penaeus monodon | reverse complement strand
AGAGAGAGAGAGAGAGAGAGAGAGAGAGAGAGAGAGATTAATTAACAGAAAGAGGAGAAGAAAAGAAAGCGATAGAGAGAAAGAGTAAGAAGAGAGAAGAGGAATGAGGGTATGAAAGAGAGATGGAGAGAAAAGCTGAGAAAAGAGGCGAAAAGGAGAGAAAAAATGGATGAGAAAAGACGGGAAAAAAAATAAACGAGACGAAAACACAATAAATAAACAGAGAAATAAAGAGAAAACACGAAATAAATACAGTAAACAGACAATAAGCATAATAACCATTATTATCATCACCATCATCGTTGTCGTAATAACAAACAGACATACGAGAAGAACAGAGCGATGAAGATGAGTTAGAAAATAATAAACACAATAAAATGAAAAATAACGACTGCAATAAATAACTCAAAAAGTTACGTTGTCAAGTGAACAGAGAATAACCTTGAGAGAATAAAAGCCATGAAAGTCAGATAAATAATCATTTCCCCCCCCAAAAAAAAAATTTGTGTAAATATACAGAAGTGCGTATTTTGTGGGGTGAGGGTGGGGGTGGGGAGTGTGTGTGTGTGTGTGTGTGTGTGTGTGTGTGTGTGTGTGTGTGTGTGTGTGTGTGTGTGTGTGTGTGTGTGTGTGTGTGTGTGTGTGCTTAACCTTGAAGATTTATATAGGCTTTGTCCACTACAAACACACACACACACACACAAACCACACCACACCCCCCACACACAACCACCCACACACACACACAAAACACAACACACACACAAACAAACCACACACACACACACACACCAAACACACACACACACACACACACACAAACACAAACACACACACAAACACACACACACACACACACACAAACAAAACACAAACACACACACACACCACACACACCACAAACACACACACACACACACAAACGTAATAATATCAAAACACACACGCACACAACAACTAAACAAACTCACCCAACCATTTCACAACAACACACACAAACAAACAAACACGTAATTGCAGTCAAGGAGACAACGAGGTCACAAGAAACGTAAGGACGAGAATCACACACATAATCTACGGCAACTGAACCTTATGGTAATAATACCCTCTAGATATTATTACATTGAGTAGGGTGAAGGGAGGGAGGGGGGAGGGGGAGTGAAGGGGGGTGGAGGGGGAGGGGGGTGGAGGGGAGAGTGAAGAAGAGGGGGATGAAGGGGTGAGGGGGGGAGAGTGAAGAAGAGGAGGGGGAGAGGGGAGGGGGGGAGAGTGAAGAAGAGGGGATGGAGGGGGGGAGTAGGGAGTTATGGGGAGCAAAGGAGGAGGAGAAAAGAGAGTCAGTAAAAGGAAGGAGAAAGGGAATTGAAAGATGATTCGGGAAAAGGAAGAGAGGAGAGAGAGTAAACGGGAGAAGAGGGGAAAAGGAGGAGAGGGGGGGGAGTCAAAAGATAGGAAAGGAGGGGAAATAGAAGAGGAGAAAATGGTAGAAAGAAGAAGAAGGAAGAGCCAGAAATTAAGAAAATAGAGGAGAATGAGGAGAATGGGAAAGTGTAAGAGAACACAAGAAAAGAGGGGAGAAGAATAAGAAAAAGGGGAAGAACAGCCGAAAAAAGAAAGAGAACAGAAGAGGAGAATAAGAAAGAAAAAGAGGATAAAAGAGAGAGAGAGAGAGAGAGAGAGAGAGAGAGAGAGAGAGAGAGAGAGATGAGAGAGAGAGAGAGAATGAGAGAGAGAGAGAGAGAGAGAGAGAGAGAGAGAGAGAGAGAGAGAGAATGAGAGAGAGAGAGAGAATGAGAGAGAGAGAGAGAAAGAGGAGAGAGAGAAAGAGAGAGAGAGAGGAGAGAGAGAGAGAGAGAGAGAGAGAGAGAGAGAGAGAAGAGAGACTTAAGGGGTGATGGGGTGGGGGTGGAGGGGGGGGGCGGGGGTAGAGAGGAGAAATATAATTGCGACTCAAGTTTGCAGATGAAATGGTATTTCTTGTTGCAACTTTGCAAATCGAACTTCTTAGATTAAGATTTTTTTCTATTCTCCTTTCCTCTCCCTCTCTCTCTCTCTCTTTCGATCTCTCTATCTATCTATTTATCTAAGTAGCTACCTATCTATCTATCTATCTATACATACATACATACAGAGAGAAAGAAAGAGAGAGAGAGAGAGAGAGAGACAGAGAGACAGAGAGACAGAGAGAGAGAGAGAGAGAGACAGAGAGACAGAGAGACAGAGAGACAGAGAGACAGAGAGACAGAGAGACAGAGAGACAGAGAGACAGAGAGAGAGACAGAAAAGACGAGGGAGAGAGAGAGGGGGAGAGGGAGAGAGAGGAGAGGGGAGAGAGAGAGAGATGAGAGAGAGAGGAAAAGAGGAGAGAGAGAGAGACTGAAAGTCGAGGAAGAGAAAGAAAAAATAGCTTAATAAAGAGAGAGAAAAGAAATAATAAAAAAAAATATTTCCTCCGGTTCTCCATCCCCTCCTTTAAACCCGTCTCTCCCTTCCCCTTTCG
>NC_051402.1:49770094-49775094 GCF_015228065.2 Penaeus monodon | reverse complement strand
TAAGTATTGTTGCAAAAAAAAATATATATATTTCCGACTAAAACTGAAAATCACTAATAACTACCGTCTTTGTGTTAATGATTATAAAGTGATCGCTGGTTAATCATGATCATTTGGTCGTGACCCAATTATGGTCGTTGGTTAATTATGGTTAAATGGTCGTTGGTTAATTATGGTCAAATGATCGTTGGTTAATTATGGTTAAATGGTCGCTGGTTAATTATGGTTAAATGCTGGTTAGCTAATTATGGTTAAAAGACCATGATTTAATTATGGTCTAATGATCGTTGGTTAATTATGGTTAAGTGATCGAAGGGTTAATTGTTATCAAAGGACTGTGGGTTGATTATGGTGAACCTCGCGCTAATTATGGTCAAATGGTCGTGGTTTCGTTGTCATTAAGTCTTGGCGGGTTAATTATTATCAATTGATAGCGACTTAATTAACTCAAGGGACGTGTTATTCCTTCCTTCCTCAATTAACTAGACCGTTTTTGTTCGTCTGGGTACGGGTGGGCACTGTGCTTTTTTTGCTGCTTTTGTTTCTGTTTTGTTTTTGTTTTGTTTTGTTTTTTGTTTATGTTCTCTTTGTTGTTTTTATTTTTGTTGTCTTTGTTGTTTTGTTTTGTTGCTTTTGTTTTTGTTGTCCTTGTTTCTGTTTTTTGTTTTTGTTGTTTGGTTGTTTTTGTTGCATTTCGTCCTTGCTTTTTTATCAATATCGTTTTTCTTTTGTTTTGTTTTGTTTTTGTTCATTTGTTTAATGTTTTCACTTTTTTTTTTTTTACTTCTTTCTTATTGATCACTATTTTAAGTGACTAAATACATACAGATAGACAGACTGACAAATATGTCTGTATATATATGAATATATATATATATATATTTATATATAATATATATATAATATATATTATATATAATACAGAATATATGTAATATATATATATATATATATATATATATATATATATATATATATATATACATATATATATATATATATATATATATATATATATATATATAAAATCACGTGCCTTAAGAAAACGAGCAGCAAAAGGATTAAAGAAAGGAGGAGGAGGGAGAAAGACAATAACCCCCCCCCCTTTTACCCTCCCCTCCTACCGTCCTTCTTTCAACCCCCGCCTTACCCCCCCCTCCCCTCTCTTCCTTAACCGCCTCTCCCCTCACCCCCTCCCCTCCCTCCGTTTCCCTCCCCCCCACCCTTCCCTCCCTTCCTATCCCCCACCCCACCCTACTACCCCCTCCCCCCTTTCACCCCCATACCCCCTCCCCTCCTTTCACTCCCTTACCCCTCACCCCCTCCCTCTCACTCCCCTCTCCCCCCCCTTTCACCCCCTCCCTCCCTTTCACTCCCTCTCACTCCCCTCTCCCCCCCTCTCCCCCCTCCCCCCCCTGGATATCTCAGATTCCAAAGTCGCTTTTATCCTCCAAAGGTGGTTTGCTATCTTTGAAGGAGGAAAGTCTCTTCTGAACCTTTTCTTTATATATTTTTTTATCTAATTTTGCCTCTGTTTTTATTTTTTTCCTTTTCTTTTCTTTTTCTTTTTCTTTTTCTTTTCTTTTCTTTCTTTTCTTTTCTTTTCTTTTCTTTTTCTTTTCTTTTCTTTTTTTTCTTTTTTTTTATTTTATTTCTTTTATTTTATTTTCTCTCTTTCTTTTATATATATACTTTTCTTTCTTTCTTTCTCTCTTTCGTTTTTTTTTTCTTTTATATATATTTTTTCTTTCTTTTTTTCTTTCTTTCCTTCTTTTTTTTCTTTCTTTCCTTCTTTTTTTTCTTTCTTTCTTTTTTCTATCTTTTTGTTATTGGATTTTTTTGTGTGTGATATTAGTATTGTGGAATAAGATATATTCTCGAATTGGGAGAAAAATGTATGGTATTTGGAAGTTTATAAACACAGACGCGTACATAAATAAACGCACATAAACAAATACACACACACACACACACGCATGTACACTTTATACTCATGTGTGTGTTTCCTCTATTCCTTGTGTGTACCTTTTTAATTTTTTTTTTTTTTTAATTCTCTTCATTTTCCTTTCTTCTTCCTTTGTTTCTTTGTATCTGTGTTTTCGTGTGTGTTTTTTTCTATTTCGTCTATTTTCTCTCTCTTTCTCCTTCTCTTTCGTCTGTTTTCTTCTTTTTCTTTTTCTTCTTCTTGATATTCGTGTATGCGTACATATTCGTACACATACACACACACACACGCATTCACACACTCACACACAAACACACACATACACACACAAACAAACAAACACACACACACAACCACACATACACACACACAAACAAACAAACAAACACACACACAAACAAACAAACACACACACAAACAAACACAACCCAAACAAACACAGACAAACACACACAGACATACAATCACTCCTCCCCCCCCCAAAAAAAACAGACACAGCTCATGAAGAAAATGAAATGCGCACACATTTCCCAATTGGCTGCACCAACAATATATACATTTACACATCCACATCTACATACATGCATATACAGTACATACGCACGTAAATGAATATTTGCACAAACAGAAACAAAAAACATTTGCATAAAGAGAAGTGATAAGACCAGAACTCCTCTCCCCCTCCCTCCCCCTCCCCCCCTTCCCCCCTCCCCCTTCTTAAAATTAGAATGCTCGCGATGAACAGGAATAAAATGAATAAATAATGAATTGAAAAAATAAAATAATAAAAAAAAGGATAAAGGTAAAGTTGAGTAATCAAAAAAAAATGTGAATAAGAGAAAAAGAAAATAATATAAATAAACAAATGAATAAACAGGAATAAAAAAAAAGGAATATAGATAGATAGACAGACAGATAAATGAATTCACAGACACATAAATAGTATAAATAAACAAACAAACAAATAAATAAAAGTACTGTAGCTCAAAATATGGAGAAAATACGACTTTTGATTTCATGGCCTTAACCCCCCCCCCCCCCGCCCACGAAAAAAGGAAAAAATACGTAAAAGAAAATAATAAAATGGGAATGCCACTGAGAGAGGAATAAAGGGAGAAAGAGGAGAAGGGAGGAGAGGAGAGAGAAGAGAGGAGAGGAGAGGAGAGAGAGGAGTGAAGAGAGAAGAGAGAAATGAGGAGATAAGGGAGAAGAGAAAAAGAGAGAAGACAGAGGAGTGAGGCAAGGAAGCAAGACAAGAGAGACGAGACGAGAAGGGAAGAGAAGAAGGAGGAGTGAAAATAAGAAGAAGAAAAAGAGAGAGAAGAGGGGAAAGGCGAAAACAGAGAGGAACGCGGAGAGATGAGAATCGAGAAACGTATGAGGAATGAAGAAAGAACAGTGAAGAGAGAGAACCGAAAAAAGACGGACAAGGAGAGAGAAAATAATGGAAGAAAGAGAGAGAGAAAAAAATCGCCAGGGTACAGCGTGACTCTGACAGGCTAGGGAAGAGGAAAAATAAGCGAGAGAAAAAAGAAATTAAGAAAAAGGAGGGAGGAGGGAGGTGTGAGACGGAGGAAGAGAGAGAGAGAGAGGAGAGAGAGGAGAGAGAGAGAGAGAGAGAGAGAGAGAGAGAGAGAGAGGAGAAGAGAAATAAAGAGAGAGAGAAGAGAGAGAGAGAGAGAGAGAGAGAGAGAGAGAGAGGAGAGAGAGTAGAGAGAGGGAGAGAGAGAGAGAGAGAGAGAGAGAGAGAGAGAGAGAGAGAGAGAGAGAGAGAGAGAGAGAGAGAGAGAGAGACAGACAGACAGACAAAGAAGAAAAAAATCCATCGAAAGTATCCATTAGGAAAGTTTTCTGTTCTGAATGACAATTTCATCTTCCTCACTGGCCCCTTTTTTCTCTTTATTATCCTGATTATCCCGTTCTGTTTGTCTGTCTGTTTGTTTGTATGTATATCATATACACACGTAGACAACACTCTCTCTTTATCTATTTATCTATCTATCTATCACACTGACACACACACACACACGCACACACACGCACATACATACACACACACACACACACACACACACACACACACACACACACACACACACACACACACACACACACACACACACACACACACACACACATACACATACACGCACACGCACACGCACACACACACACGCACACACACAAAATGATAAACTGTTTTTGACAACTGCAGCAGCCCTCTCCCCCTCCCCCTTCCCCCCCTCTCTCTCTCCTTCGACCCCCTCATCTCTCTCCCCTCTTTCTACCTCCTCCCACTCCCCCTTATCTCCATCCCTTCCCTCTCCCCCACCCCTTTCACCCTTCCTCAAAGACCCCCACCCCTCCACCTTCCCTACCTCTCCACCCTCCCTTCTCCCTCCTCCCTCCTCCCTCCTCCTCCTCCCTCCTCCTCCACCCCTCCCTTCTCCCCTTTCCTTCATTCCTCCTCCTCCACCTCTCCATTCTCCCCCTTCCCTCCCCTCCTCCCCCCCCCCACCCTTCCCCCACCTCGACCCTGTCTTTCAAAGGAAGACTTGACGGGAAATCAAGAGAAAGTTCCTCCCTGGCGATGTGAACTGCCGCAGGAGGTGAGAAAGGGGGGAGAGGGAGGGGGAGGGAGGGGAGGAGGAGAGGGAGGGGGAGGAAATGGAGGGGGAGGGAGGGGAGGAGGAGACGGAGGGGGAGGGAGGGGAGGAGGAGACGGAGGGGGAGGGAGGGAAGGAGAAAAGGGAGAAGGGGGAAGGGGGAGGAGTGAGATGAAAGAAAGTCTATTTACGGGGAGGGAGAGAGAGAGGGAGGGAGGCAAAGAGGTATTGAGGGAGGGAAGTAGGGAGAGAGAGAAGAGAGAGAGAGGAGAGAGAGAGAGAGAGAAAAAAGAGAGAGAGAAGAAGAAAAAAGAAGAGGAAAGAGGGGAGAGAGGAGAGAGAGAGAGGGGAAAAGAGAGAGAGAGAGAGAGAGAGAGGGAAGAAGAGAAAGAGAGAAGAGGAGAGGAAGAGAGGAGGGGAGGAAGAGAGAAGAAGAGAGGAGAGAGAGA
>NC_051402.1:49746141-49769994 GCF_015228065.2 Penaeus monodon | reverse complement strand
AAATACACATTAGATTAAATAAAAATAAAAAAGGGTTTTTGATGTTGTGGTGTTTTGCCTCCTGCTTGAGTATTTACCGTCCCCCAACAGAGATTTCGTTGTTGTAAAAAAGCTTATAATCTCCTCAAGCCTAATGGTCTTTTTGCATTATAACTCCCGATAGTAAAATCAGAATGCAAACGTACATCTCTATAAATTATGGAAAATTACCCTAGGTTTTCTTGGGTTTTCTAGGATAAAATACGAAAAGCAAACCCACTTTCATGGTATGGTTTTCCGCAAAGGCTTGTGCAAAAGAGCCTGGTATATATATATATATATATATATATATATATATATATATATATATATATATATATATATATATATATATATATATATATATATATATATATATATATATATATACTATATATATATATATATATATATATAATATATATATATACCCAGGCTCTTTTGCACAAGCCTTTGCGGAAAACCATACCATGAAAGTGGGTTTGCTTTTCGTATTTTATCCTAGAAAACCCAAGAAAACCTAGGGAATTTTCCATAATTTATAGAGATGTACGTTTGCATTCTGATGTTTACTATCGGGAGTTATAATGCACAAAAGACCATTAGGCTTGAGGAGATTATAAGCTTTTCACAACAACGAAATCTCTGCTTGGTGACGGTAAATACTCAAGCAGGAGGCAAAACACCACAACATCAAAAAACCCTTTTCTTAAGAATCTAATTGTGTTACTTTTATCACTTTTCTTGTTCATTTCCTCGCTCCCTTTTTCTTTCACATTTGCATCACTTTCACTTTTACTAATACTTGTTACACTTTCAGAGGTTTGTAAGTCAGTGTCAATCTTCTCATCTGACTCACTGTTTGGGGTGCTTTTCTGGTCCTTTCTACAGAGCTTACCACCCTATCGACTTCACTCTTAGCACTCTCTGAGGCCGTTTCTAGAGCCTCTAATGAAGACTCTCTCTCCCCACTTTCATTGGAATTCTTTCCTTCATTTTTTGGTGGCGTTGCCTCCTCGGTTAGTTCCACATCAAGAAAGTCACATTGTTTAACAGACTGGAATTCAAATAAATATAGTAGTTTAGAACATTGATTATTTTTCACCTAACTATACTGCTGTCTAATAAACAGAGGTTTAGAATATCATTATTTTTCACCCAGAGAAGTTTAGAACATCAATTATTTTTTTACCTAACTATACGGCAATTCTAATAATTTTATATAATATAAAAAATCTATTAATTTGTGGTATAGTACTTACTGGCTGGGCTGGATACAAATCAACTGCAGTTTACTTCATATTGTTCATATACAGAGAAGGGGTTATAGCAGCTGCCAACATCCAACAACTGCAATTTCTCATGCTCTCTGTAAAATAAAAATAAAAATAGTATTTATTATTAATATAACCATCATTTAGTGTAAGTTATGGAACATAATATAAGAAAAAACAAATAAACAAATGACATAGTATTTTTCAATTTCATGCAACATAAAGAAGTATGAAAGCAATACATTACTTCCGAAACAACCATCTGAAGTATCACATTCCGTTTCTAATCCTAGGTATGTCAATTTACGGAGTTCTTTTTGAGTTACACGTGTCATTTCTCCCTTTTGATAATACTGTATTACAGCATTGTAACCCATGTAACACGTGAGGTGTTGATCTGTTGAGAGAAATCAAGTGGGATAATCAAGGCTACAAATTTTTAAAGCACACAAAAATACAATGAGATATTACTTACCTTATGCATCAAATAATTGAAGGATGAAATAAGAGATTCTAAGAACTCAATAAACCATCTAATTACTTGCTGTGTAGATTCCCAGTGGTTAGTGGCAAGATTATGCATTGCACTAGCGTAAGTACGTACACATCCTCATGCTGGATGTGATCCTTCCAAACTTCAGCTTCATCTTCACCTGGGAAAATGCAAATAACTGAGTTTATTCATTATTGCATAAAACAACTGTGCAACTGTATTATTTATTTATATATGTAGATATCCTCCAAAGAGTAAATCTTTGGGGTTTACATAGATGAAGGTTTCAAAATGATTTCAGAGGTTTTAACACTATTACTGAGTGTCATGGAAAGGGTTTTTTGGTGTGCAGATTTGCAAAAGCAGTGTGAAAACAATAATTACCATAATTGAAGCGAGGAGATAAATTTTTAAAAAATCCTTTATTACTATGTTTTTTTCCTTATATACTAAACATGCAATTAAATTATTTTAGAAAGCATCCTTTGGCTTATTATTCAGAGTGGGCAAATTTTCAGTGGAATAACAGTTTGAATGTATTTCATGTATTACTGAATTTTCTAATTTTCTGTGACTAAAACCATTATAGTGGTTATAGAGGTTATGCTTGACCAATATATTTTAAATTTACTTGGCTGTTGAGTAAAAAAAATAATAATAAAATAAAATAAAATAAATAAATAATATTTTGGCCTATTTGGCCCATCACTAACAACAAAGAATTTGTGGTTATATTCTCTGTCACCACACTTCTTTTATACCACCCAAACTCTGTGACAGGATTGGTATTCTAGGTCATGGTGTTGCCTTGTGACAATATTGATGGTAATGAAACTTGCAATATAATGAGAGCACCTGATATACATTTCATGGTTGAAATATCTGACACTAACATATGCCATGAAATCTGTATCGAGTTCAGCATTTGCTCAATTCTGAATCTGTCTTATGTGAAACTGGTAATTCCTAACCAAACAAATATGAGAACTGCTTTAAGAAAACTGTAGCTACCAACCGAGATTTCAATTTATGTTACTTATCCATTAACACCTAATTCATAATATCCGATTTTCACATATACCAGCCTCTAACTACTACCCTCACTTCAAAGCTTTCCTCTCCAACTGCTGGTAGTCTAGCCTTACAATTAAAAACTGCATAACATAAAACCTTCCATCTCTCCTCAGCCAATACCATTCCCTAAAAAATTTATGCTGGGAAACTGCTCTTGCCCACTTACATAATGGACACACTTGCCTCACACATTCCTATCTTATGTCACAATCTGATCCACCAATTTGCTCTTCATGCAATGTTTTCCCCTTTCAGTTCCACACATCCTACTGTCCTGTACGTGCTTTACAGCAACCTGCACCTCTGCTTTTCCTTCAACCTATTGAACATCCTCTCAGAATTCCCCCGCCTTTTCCTCTGACAACTTATTCTCTTCCTCAGATGCATAAATATCTTCCACTTGATCTAACTGCCCTACTCTTGAACATCTTCCCCTTCTAGCAACCTTTACTTATACATCAGTTTCCCCCCTCTATCCTTGACTTTAGCAGTCTCTAGTACTATTCAACCTCGAACTTTACCTAATCATTAACTCATTCCTAACCCTTTCCACCACTATATTGTACCAGGGTGCTATATGGCCTTGATGTCTAGTGCAGTCATTTGTCATGATTTTACACAAGCTTTACCCATTACATAATTATTTCTCACAAAATTTGTTTGAAATTCTGTTCAACCTATGTTTGGGAATTATTTACTGTGAATAAGAACGCTGGATGTAGCAGACTGCTCAGGTAATCAATTGACTGCAAGTAATCGTATTGTGTTTACCGGCCTTGCCTCAAATTTGATAAGGAGCATTCTTCAATCACAAGGCATATTACTTTGAGCCACTAACTTTTGAAAAAGCTAGGGATTGATGTTAGAAAGTACTATCTACATATTCTGATACTATTTCTGTCTTTGTGGAAGAGAGGAATTGTCCAAAATTTTACAACAATAATGGCCTTATGCACAGATGGCCATCTATCAAGAAGTTTCCTTCAAACCTTCACAACCTTGTTTGAGTGGATGCTGTGCTGGTCATGACCCCCACCTGCTGCCTTCTACATGTCATTGGGCTTCTTGAATATGAAGTTTTGCACAAGTGAATTTTGGACTGAATTATGCTAGACATAATATTTATTAGTACCCTATGAAATAATTCAATAATTCATCACCTGTTAATGATAATCATACAAAATCACATATGACTGCTGCACTTGATGATAATGCATATCACATAAGACTACTGCAGTTACATGTTCTACTATATAATAGATTTTTCTGAATCATCCTATGATATAAACACAAGATTTTTCTCAACCATTCTGCAGGAAAAACACTAACTGCCAACCGTGAGGAAACAAACTAACAAGTATTCTAGACTAAGTCCATACGGTCCTAATTCAAAGTGTCATGCCCTCATGTTTCGAGGCAAAACTGGCAAGCACCTCATGGTAAAAAACCATAGCAATTCCTCAGTAATATCTCCTGCTCTCTCCCGCAAAGCACAAATACCCCCCCGGCCGTGCTCCCCTGGGAAGATATCCTTTCCCCTCACATATCACACGGCACCTGACCTTAAAACCCCCCCACACAACGAGCTCGCCCTCCCGTATCCCCTCCTCCTTCAGAAAACCCAACCCCCATTACCCTGCCTGCACCGCTTCCTGAGCCTTTTATGCGTTTCTTTGACGACCTCCGCGAGCCTCCTGCCCTCGCCGTCCATCTCGTCTCGACGTGTTTGGCCTCCCGAGTCCCACGGCCCTGACTGCTCTCCTGCACTTGGGGTTCCCGGCTATTTGGGGGGGATTCTGGGGCTCATTCCGTTCGCGATTCCCGGCCTTCAGGAGTGCTGACTGGGTGGATTTCGTCGCTCGTGCGGGCTCGGAGGCTGAAACTTTTATACTATTTATTCAACTTCATGGGGACATGTGTTCACTGAGGGGCCGTGAGCACTGGTAAATATGTCACTAAGGTTTTATGCATAAAAGCGCTTGATGATTCATCAAAAGTCCCTCAGATGGCTTGAAGAATTTAAAAAACACTATTTACTTCTATTTAAAACACTATAAGGTAGAGAAAGTATAAAAAGAGCGGTGGTACTTATTTGTCAGCGGAAGTGGATATTTTCCCGTGTTAATCCCAAACAATGGCGCAAGGGGACATGTGAATGCCGCTCAGGTGGAGGAAAACTCTTGCGTTGGAGTCAGAGGGATACATTTTCTGTCTATCCACACAGGTTAGTGTGTTATAGCTAAAAACCCTGAAACGGGGGGGGACTGGGGGCAAAACGTCCGAATGGGGGACAGGGGGGGGTAAAAAAGAAAAAAACGGTCCAAAAATGGGGGGGGTTTTTAAGGGGGGGGAAATGGGGGGGGTCTTTTTGGGGGGGTTTTTTAAAAAACCCTTTTGGAAAAGGGGGGAAAAATATTTCCAGGGGCACGGCCGGGGGGAGTCCCGGGGGGAAAAAAATTACGGGAAGCAGGCAAAAATCCCCAGTTTCCCAAAAAGGGGGAACCTTTTAAAAGGGGAAGAGGCATCAAAAGGGGCCCCGGGGGGCTTTTTCCGGAAAAAAGGGAAAAACCCCGGGGGTTTTTCAGGTGACAAAAAAAAATTTTTAAAGGGGAAAAAACGGGAGCGGGGTTGTTTCTAAGGGAGAAGGTTTTTGGATTTCTTGGGAAAATTTTGTTTTTTTATAGGGTTTTTTAGAAAATTCAAGAAAAAAATTTTTTAAACCCCAATTACTAGAAGGGCGGGTTCATGCCCCCAAAACCCAAAAAAAGGGTGAATTTAAAAAAAAACCTTTTGATAAAAACATTTCTAAGGCCCTTTGTTTAAAATTTTGGAATTTTTTTTTTTAAAAAGAAAATTCAGAATTTAATTTTTAAAAAACCTAGTTTAAAAATTTGGGCTCAAATTTAAAGCCTTTATTAAAAAGGTTTAAAATTTAAAAAGGGGGAAAACCAAATGGGGTACTATTAATTGTTACCTACAGCCAATCATTTCATTAATAAAAACCCAAACATAGGGGAACGGTTCCAAAGGGAAAAAATAATAAAAAGGGGTAAAGTTTGAAAATATGAAAGATGCACTGCATAAGGGGCCTTTAAAGGGGTAAATTTGGGGGGGTTAAAAGAGAATGAAGAAATTTCGGGTTAATTCCCAAGCTTAAAAAGGGGGGGAAAAATATGGAAAATTCAAAGGGGGGGAAAAACAAGGTAGGGCAAGTCAATTTTTTTAGCATCTAAAGGTAATTTCAAAAAAAAATTTAAAGGGGATTTAAAAATTTGGGAAAAAATGAAGGGGGAAAAAAAGGGAAAAGGATTTGGAACTGAAAAGGCATTGAAAAGGAAAATTTGGGGGAAATTTTGGAAGAAATAGGAATTTGAGGGATTGGTCCAAGTGAAAGCGGGAAGAGGAAATTTTAGGGAAGTTTGGGGAAAAAATTTTTTAGGTTTGCAGTTTTTAAGTGGGATAAGCATTGGGGAAGGAAAAGTTTAATGGGGGAAGGGGCTAATGAAAAAAATTGGAAAAAAAAGGGTTTTAAGGTTAAAAAAAAAAGGAAATGGTTGGACTAAGCTTAAAGAGAAAAAATTTTTTGGTGAATCCCATTTTACAAAGCAGTTGAATTGGCAAAGGAACGAACAGTTTGGGTTTTTGGAGTTTTTAAAAAAATAAAAATTTTAGTTGCCCATTTTAATTTATTCCCACAAATTGAAAGGAAACCCGATAGTAAAAGAAAAGAGTTTGGGGGGTAAAAAGAATTGGTGAAGGAAATAACCCAAAATTTTGTTGGTGGGCAAAAAAAAATTTTATTTTTTTTTTTTTTTTTAAATTTTTTTTTTATAAAAAAAATTTTTAAAATAATTTGGTAAAAAATCTTCCATATAATGGTTTTAACAAAAAATGGAAAATTCAGTTTCAAAATACTTAAAAACTTTTTCCCACGAAAAATTTCCTTGAAAAAACCAAAAGGGTTTTTAAAAAAAAATTTTTTTGAGATAAAAAAAAATGTAAAAGGGTTTTTAAAAAATTTATTTTTTTTTAAATTTTTTTTTTTTTTTCCAACGCCAAAAAAATTTCCCATACCTCATTTTTTTAAAACCCAAAAATTTTTTAAAAATTTTAGAAACCCAAAGTTTCCGGGAATTTTCCCATAAAAAAAAAACCCCAAAAAAAAATTTAAACATTTGGGGAAAAAAAAGAATAAAAATTTTTTTTTTTTTCCCGGAAATTTAAAGGGAAGTTTAAAACCACCACAAAATTTTTTCCTGCAACATAATTTGAAAAAACCAGGGAACTCACAGAAAAAGATTTTATTTTTTTAAATCTTTTTTATTTAATAATTTGAGTTTAAAATAAAATTTTATTTTTTGCTTTAAAAATTTGGGGTTTTACCCTTGATTTTTAAAGATAACACCAGGTTTAAAGGGGGTTAAACCAAAACAGTAATAAAAGGGGAAATCCACGGATAAAAAAAAATTTTTAGGTTAGAAAAATTCTTAAATTTTTGGAAAAGTAGTTTCATTTTTTTTTTTAAAAAAATTTGAAAAAAAAATTTTTTTTTTTTTTTTCAATTTGTTAAAATTTAAAATTTTGATTTTAAAATAAAAAAATTTTTTTATTTTTTTTTTAAAGACCGGAAAATTGCATTTTGGATTTGGAAAGTGATAACCCCTTTTTGAAAAATAAAGAAAATTTTATTTTTAACCCCGGGAAAAAATTTAAAAAATTAAATTTTTTTTTTTTTAAATTAAAATTAAAAATTGGTAATTAAAAAAAAATTTTTTAAAAACCCCGGGGTAAAAAATTTGTTTTAAATTTTTTTAACCTGTTATGAAAAATAATAATTTTCCCCCAAAAATTTTTTAATTCCATCAAAAAATGATTTTTTTTAATAAAGGGGGGAAGAAAAAAAATAAAAAAGTTAAAAAATTGGGGAAAAAAGTTTCTTAACCTGAAAGGCCCAGAAGTCTAGGTGAAATAGGGGTTAAACTTTAAAAGGCCAAAAAAAAAAAGGATCGATGGAATTAACGAACAAACCCAAATGAAAAATTAGAAAAGGAAAGGATCTTTAAAAAAAAAAAAAAGGGGCAAAAGAAAAAAAAAGTGTAAGTAAACAAAGAAAAAAAAAATTTTTGTTTTTTGGGTTTTGCCTTTTTATTTTTAGTAAAAAAAGGGAATTTTTTTTGGTGAAAGATAATTTAAAAGGCGGAAAACCCCAAAAGTAAAATAAACAATAATTCTAAAATTTTAAAATTTGGTTTTTTTGGGGTTTTAAAAAAATCAAAAGCAAACCCCTTTTTTAGGTTTTCCAAAAAGGGTTTGAAAAAACCCCGGGAAAAAATTAAAAAATAATTTAAAATTTTATAAAATTTTAAAAAAATTTTTTTTTTAAAAATTAAATAAAAAAAATTTTATTATTTAAAAATTTTTAAAAAAAATTTTTTTTTTATATATATATATATAAAAAAATATAATTTATATATATAAAAATTTTTTAAATTTAAAAATAAAAATTTTTTTTTTTTTTTTATTAAAAAAAAAAATATAATTTTATAATTATAAGATTATTTGGCTTTGACTTGGGGAAATAAAAAAAAGTTTTGGGGTTTTAAATTATAAGCCCAAAAAATTTTTTCTAAATATAAGCGGGGGAAAACCCAAAATCAAAAAACCCCAAAAAATTTAATTTTTTTATATTTTTTTTTCACCCCTTTCCTTTTTTTACTTTATACTTCCCAAAAAAAACCACCATTTTAAAATAAATTTTTTTAATTGAATTGGGGGGGTTTTTTCCCCCTTTTTTGGCTACCCCCCTTTATACTTACCTTAGATTTGGGGCGTTTCAACCTTTAAAACTTTTCCCCTTTCGGAATTTTTTTTTTTGGGCTTCCCCCTTTTTTACTTTCAAAAAAGTCCTTTTGTTTAAAACCCCCTTTTAAATGGTTTAAACTTTTTTTTTTTTCTCTGAAATAAAAAATTTAGAATACAATTTTTCCCCCCAAAATTTAAAAAAAAAATTTTTTTAAATTAAAAATTTAAAAATTTTTTAAAAAATAAAAAATTTAATTTTTTTGTTCCCCGGGGGGGTAAAAACAATTTATTTATTTTTTTAAATTAAAAATTTTAAAATAAATAAAAATGAAATTTTTTGCCCCTGAAAATAAAATAAAAAGTATTTATTTTAATATAAAATTTTATGAAGTGAACAAATTAAAAAAAAAAAATCTCATGTTTTTCTTTATAAAAAAAAAAGAATTAAAAAAAATTAAAAGAAACAAAAAAAAAATTTCTTTACTGGGTATTAATTTAGGATTTTTTGAAAAACTTCTTTCCCCTTTTGAAAATACATTCGTTTTAACCCAGTAATAGGGTTCTTTGGAGAAAAAAAGGGGATTCGGAAAAATTTTAAAGAAAAAAAAAGGGTTTTTTTTTAAAAATAGGGAAATAAAAAAATTTTTAAAAACCAAAAACCCATCAAAATTTTCTTTAGACCCCATTTAGGGAAATTAGATTCAAAATAATAAAAACCCCCTTGTGGTGTGATTTAAAAATTCAGTTATCTTCAGGGAAAAAAAAACTTAGTTTTTTTATTTTTAAAAAAAAATTAAATTTTTTTTTTTAAAATGAATTTACCTAAAGGAAAAATTTTTGGGGGTTTAAAAGGGAAGGGTTTTAAAAATGATAAGGGTTTTAAAAATTTTAAAAATTTTGGGGGTTTTTTGGGGGGTTTCAAAAAAAAACAAAATTCAATAATTGAAGGGGAGTTTTTTAAAAAAAAAACCCTTCATTTTTTTTTTAAAAAATAATTTAAATTTTTTTTTTGAAAGCGGATTTAAATAAAATTTCTAAAACGTTTTTAAAAAATTTTTTAAATTTTAACTTTGTAAAAATTGGGGTTTTGTTTTTAGTAAATTTTTTTTAAAAAATTTTTTTTGGGGGGAAAAAAAATTAATTTTTAAAAAAAAAAAAAAAATTTTTTTGGGCCCAATTTGGGCCATTAAAAAAAATTTTTGGGAATTTTTGTAACAAAATTTTTTAAAAAATTTTAAAAAATTTGTTTGGCATTCCAAATTTGGGTAATCTTCCCAAATTTTTTAAAAAAAATTTTTAAAAGGGTTAAAAATTCTAATTTCCCTAAAAAGGGAAAGGTTCAGAGTAATTTAATTTGCATTAATGGAATTTTCCCCAAAAAAAAGAATGAAAAAAAAATGTAGTACCAAAGTTTTAAATGTTATTTTTAAAAATTAAATTCTTTTTCACAATAAGAATTAAAATTTTTTAAAACTTTCCCCCAAAAAGTGGTAGTCACCCAAATTAAAAAAATCATAACAAAAACCCCAAACTTTAGAAAAAATTTTTAAAAATTAGGGGGGAAAATTTTCCCCGTTTCCCTTTAAAAACCTCCCTAAAAATTGTGCCAAAACATCCCCCAAATTTTTTGAATTTTTTTCGTTACACTTTTACCCTATTTTTACACAACCTATCTGCCCCCTTCCCCCTTTTAAAAATCTCTAAATTTCCCCCTCCCTTTTCCCAAAACTTATTTCCCCCCGATTCAAAATTTTTCCCCCAAAAACCCTTCAAATTTTTTCTAGAATTTCATCCTTTCCCCCTTTTTTCTTTTTAAAAAATTTATTTCCCCCCGAATTTTACCCTTTAAAAAAATTTTTTAAAACCTTTTCCCCCATAAATTTACCAGGGTCTTTTGGGCCTTATCTGGGCAGATTTCATTTTTCAAAAACCCCTTTAAAAAAAATTTTTCCACAAAATTTTTTTAAATTCTTTCCTTGTTAAAAATTTTTTGAATAAGAACGGGTTTCCCTTCCAAAAATATTCCCAAAATTTTTCGTTTGGGTTTTCCCTTGAAAATTTTAAAGACTTAATACAAGGCTTTATTTACCAAATTTTGAAAAAGCTAGGGTTATTTGGTTTTAAAAATTTGATACTTTTTTTTGGGAAAAAATTTTGCCAAAATTTTAAAAAAAAGGTTATGAAGAGGACTATAAAATTCCCTTTAATTTTTCCCCCTTTTTTGAGGGAGGGGTTTTTGGGGCCCCCATTGCCTTTCAGCTTTGGCTTTTATAAAAATTTTTTACAAAATTTTGGGAAATTTTGGAAAAATTTTACATGATTGGCTATTAATATTGAATTTTACATGAATGAATGACATATACAAATCCAGGATATGACTGCTGCACTTGATGATAATGCATATCACATAAGACTACTGCAGTTACATGTTCTACTATATAATAGATTTTTCTGAATCATCCTATGATATAAACACAAGATTTTTCTCAACCATTCTGCAGGAAAAACACTAACTGCCAACCGTGAGGAAACAAACTAACAAGTATTCTAGACTAAGTCCATACGGTCCTAATTCAAAGTGTCATGCCCTCATGTTTCGAGGCAAAAACTGGCAAGCACCTCATGGTAAAAAACCATAGCAATTCCTCAGTAATATCTCCTGCTCTCTCCCGCAAAGCACAAATACCCCCCCGGCCGTGCTCCCCTGGGAAGATATCCTTTCCCCTCACATATCACACGGCACCTGACCTTAAAACCCCCCCACACAACGAGCTCGCCCTCCCGTATCCCCTCCTCCTTCAGAAAACCCAACCCCCATTACCCTGCCTGCACCGCTTCCTGAGCCTTTTATGCGTTTCTTTGACGACCTCCGCGAGCCTCCTGCCCTCGCCGTCCATCTCGTCTCGACGTGTTTGGCCTCCCGAGTCCCACGGCCCTGACTGCTCTCCTGCACTTGGGGTTCCCGGCTATTTGGGGGGGATTCTGGGGCTCATTCCGTTCGCGATTCCCGGCCTTCAGGAGTGCTGACTGGGTGGATTTCGTCGCTCGTGCGGGCTCGGAGGCTGAAACTTTTATACTATTTATTCAACTTCATGGGGACATGTGTTCACTGAGGGGCCGTGAGCACTGGTAAATATGTCACTAAGGTTTTATGCATAAAAGCGCTTGATGATTCATCAAAAGTCCCTCAGATGGCTTGAAGAATTTAAAAAACACTATTTACTTCTATTTAAAACACTATAAGGTAGAGAAAGTATAAAAAGAGCGGTGGTACTTATTTGTCAGCGGAAGTGGATATTTTCCCGTGTTAATCCCAAACAATGGCGCAAGGGGACATGTGAATGCCGCTCAGGTGGAGGAAAACTCTTGCGTTGGAGTCAGAGGGATACATTTTCTGTCTATCCACACAGGTTAGTGTGTTCTGTTAGTTCTGTAGGTGCTGTTTACTGGGTGATTGTCCGTGCGTTGGAGGAGGAATGGCCAGGAACGGGTTCTTTATGGTGGCATCTTCTAAGATTCAAACTTCCCTCGTTTGGTCTGAAGGGTCGACATTTAGCAGGGATTTTTCCAAGATGCAGATGGAGTTATGAAAAACTACCTGTATAATTTGGAGCATCACTGAGAGTTAAATGACGGTCCAGATATCCCCATATGCTTTTGGGGCTTTGATTAAGTAATGGAAGTGGACGGGAAAAAGTACGAATGTTGACATCATGTGCAGATTGTTTACTTTCCATTGATTGTGGTTTCGTTATTTACGTTTCCACTTTTGCAAAATTTGGGTGGGTGCTTGCCTCTGCTCAATGACTAGTCTAGCAGCCCCAAATTAGGGTCAGCAAAGGGGCCATAAGTATAATCAGGGGTCAGTAAGAAGGAATTCAAAGTTTATGGAAATTGGCCTGAATGAATTACAGCCAAGTTTCGGCTTAATCAGAGAGAGTTCCTTTTGTGAACTTTACATGGTATAATGGTAGTTTCTCTCTGACATCAGATACAAGGAATATGATAGAGCAATGAATTCAAAGACATTTGTCTTAAGTTATGTACTTGTCCAAATTGATGAAGTAATACTGGATTTATTAGTCAGATAAAACAAATAAAAACAATAATAAATAGGACCTGTCATTACCATGGTCATGACAGGAATGCATATGGAGTTGACCTCTGTGGTAATCTGTTGCCAAGATTTTCAAATACAGCACCAGTCAAAGATTTATTCTGTTATCCTACATATAGGGAAGGTTGGTTGTTCTTTACCAAATACTCTGTGGTGTGCTGGTTACAGTGAGCACTTGGTTGCAGCTGTCTTCATTTTCAACTTATGACAAGTATATGATTTTGAAGAAAAGTGTCTTCAAATGCATCTCTCACTACATTTCATTTTCTGTTTGTTGTACTATACATATGAGCAAAGATAAAATTTCACAGTTCTAAAGGAACTTGCTAAATGGATATAAATTAATGTCATCATTAAGAGCTTGGACAGAATTGCTTATTCAAGCAGTTGCTTGAGCAACAGTTTTTTTTTCTCTATGTCCTGATGTAGTGATCTTGTTAAATTGATTAAAGGGTTTGAAAATCAAAGGAAGATTGTATAACAAAAGACTGGAAATTTCGGTCTGTATTACAGGTTATAGTAATATAACCAAAATGATAAACCCCACAATGGCCTGACTTCCTTGTCATTGACACTACGGCAGAAGCCAACAATCCTCAACTCCATATATTTAGTAAGAGTGTGTTGGATTGGTTCTCTATTTGATAGCATTTCACCAGATGGGACTATAAACTCAGTCTTAACAAAATATACATAGGGGAGGTATCTTGTCCTTTCACTCGAGTGCCAAAGACCCAGAGGCCACAATAAGTGATTGAGTTGCCATGGGTGTATCTCTGATTAGGCTTTTGAGCTTACCTTCATTCTCTATAGATTTTTTTTATGCTAAATATGTTGGGCATAAGCTTACCTTATTACCTCATTTTATATCCTCAGCCCTCACAAATTAGCGATCTGATTACTTCAAAGTGGAGCTAAGCACTCCAATGTAAAAAGGATTATTTGCATAGCATTTTCTAATATTTAAGTGTGTCTCACTGATATATAGCTAGAAAAGGAGAATTTTAGAATGTTCCCCAAAGAGGAAACCATTAAAGGAGAGGGAAGAAAATGATTACAGGGGCTTATTTTCACCACTTCAGTTTGCCAACACTAACCTTTGGTCAAATTAGATTAGTTTGGGCCAGGCAACTGGAGTCTGTCAAGAAGGACTGTGTCTGTTTGGGAAAGGGTTAATGCTAAGAAAATGGTGGCCTAGAGGTAATTGTGGTTGTAGGATTCTAAATCAAGTGATTACTAGGACTTATAGGACTTAGCTCTTCAGCAAAAGTATGATTGATACATATTCCAGTGGAATGCTGATATATGGCAAGACTGTCAAACTAGTGGTTGGCCCAAAATTTAGGGCTTATAATTTTTACAAGATGACAAAGCCCCCCCCTCACACACACACACACACACACACACACACATTCACTTGTACACACACTTGCAAACACACACACACACACACACACACACACACACACACACACACACACACAACACACACACACACACACACACTCATACACACACATGTACACAGATACACACATGCACAGATACACACATGCACAGATACACACATGCACAGACACTTGTACACACACTTGCAAACACACACACACACACACACACACACACACACATGCACACAGATACACACACATGCACACACACACATGCACACACACACATGCACACACACACATGCACACACACACACACATGCACACACACACACACATGCACACACACACACACATGCACACACACATACATATGCACACACACACACATATGCACACACATATGCACACACACACACACACACACACACACACACACACACACGCCCCCCACCCCCACACACATGCACACACACACATGCCCATACACAAATGCCCCCCCCCCCCCACACACACACACACACATACACAGAGACACAAATATGAACAGAGAGACACACATATGCACAGAGAGACACACACATGCACAGAGACACACACGCATGCACAGAGACACACATACGCACAGAGACACACACACACATATGTACAGAGACATACACATATATGCGCAGACACACACACACACACATATGCACAGAAATGCACAGACACACACACACATGCACAGACACACACACATGCACAGAGACACACACGCACATGCACAGAGACACACACACACATGCACAGAGACACACACACACATGCACAGAGACACACACACACATGCACAGAGACACACACACACATGCACAGAGACACACACACACATGCACAGAGACACACACACACATGCACAGAGACACACACACACATGCACAGAGACACACACACATGCACAGACACACACACACACATGCACAGAGACACACACACATGCACAGAGACACACACACATGCACAGAGACACACACACATGCACAGATACACACATGCATGGACACACCCACACTTACACATGCTTACATATGCCTTCATGCATTCACAGATACACACACACATGTACAGATACACACACATACAACAGATACACACACACATGCACAGATACATACACACATGCACAGAAACATGCATGGATACATATATGCATGGATACAACACAAATACATGGATACACACCTGCTTGAATACACACACCTGCATGAATACACACACCTGCACAGAAACACACACATGCATGGATACACACACAATTTCATACACACATATGCACACACACACACACACACACACCACACACACACACACCACATCTTGAAGAAAGATGATAAAAATATTGTGTATGAGTTTTAGAGAAACCAAACATAAGTAAAAGGAGTATTTACCCCTACGATGCTGATGATGACATATGACCATTAAAAGAAATCGGTGAGATGGATGTGAACATACTGTCATGAAAAATTTTGGGTGTGGGCTGGGCTGACACGAACTTACCATTGTGAACATTTTGGTTGAAGGCCGTGGTGATGGGTTGTAAGGTTCTATTACAGAAAATTGAATATTTCAAAAAAAAAAAATTAATGACAAATAACAAAATGTTGTTATTATTCTTGCACTGAGTTATGGACTACCTAGAAAGATGATATGGAGTCTGTGCAAGGAAAACTGCCTATTACCATCTGGATAAAGCAAATCAAATGATAGATATGTACCCTGGAAAACAAAAAAGCTAAAAATGCTCATGTATAAAAAGAGAAAATAACATTGCAAAGAGGAGGCATAGAGTTTTGTCACTGCACACGAGTGTTTGCGTGCGCCTGGCCTACAAGCCGCGCATCTGTCAGAGTGGCTAATCAAGTAGGCCTAATGAACATATTTTGGGCCATGTGATGGTAGTGAGGCATCCGGATCCAATGGGTTAAATATCAGCTGATTAGAATTTTAAAAATAGAGAGAAAGGGAGAGGAGAGTCCAGGGTTAGTTAATAGACACACTTTAGGTTACTCATGTTCGGGTAAATAGCTAAATGAAGTAACCTAACTCCTGATATCAATTTTAGGAACATGCAGAAAATAAATGAGAATGTGTATGAATGAGTAAACTTGATAAATGCATTTCTTTTGGCAGGGTAATCAAACAGTATAATGCCAAGCTCAAACCGTGATGTGGTCCAGGAGCTACAGGAGATCCTCCGGCAGTGGGAGGAGGACCAGTCTGTCCCCTCCAGAGACCCCACACCACACCTTATCAAACTTTGTGAGCTCTTTGAAAGAGAGACTGTCAACTTTCTAAAGAAGGTATTGTAGTGATTAGTTTTTTACATTATTTGATTAAACTCATAGCAAATGATGTCTTAGATAGGTAGTGTTTGTATATATATATATATTATGTAGATAATATTTTAATATGAATAGGCCTATATATAGACTTTCTCTTATTTTCAGGATCCAGACCCATTTGATGATCGGCATCCTGTCACTTCAGAACCAGAATGTGCATTAGGGCTGATTTTGCGTGCACTTTTTAAAAAGGATAACTTTGTGACAAAGCTTGTTAACAACTATCTACGTGACAACTACTTCACAAGTTTGGGATTGAGCCAAGACTCACAAGATCTCAATACTGGAGCTTGTAGGCTACTTCTAGACTTACTGTATGGCCTTGATATTCCTCAGGTAATGAAAACTATGTAGAACCTATTTAAGATATACATAAATATTTACAAAGGAATTCATTCATATATATAAGTGAGTGGCTATGACTTAGTATTAATATTAATATCATCAAATTTTTCAGGTATTTAATGAATCCGAAACAACAGTCATGCGGCTCTTCTCTTGGGCTGAGAAGGGGCCAGAACCATTGCGAACTTATGCAATTGGTCTCCTTGCTGCAGCTATGGATATCCCAGAGATTGCAGCATCTTTTAGGGATCACAATGCTCACTTAGTACCAATAATGTTAAAGAGGTTGTGGGAACTTAAAGATGAAGGTATTATCAATGATGTTATTCTTTTGAATAATTGTGCATGATAGATTGTGGTGATATACTTAGCTCATAATCTTTATACCTTTGTAATGGATGTGTTTTTCTTTAATGGGGCCTTCTTTTTATCCAAAGGAGGAGGTGTAGAGGATGATAAGGGTTCAGGGTCAAAGGTTCCTGATAGACCTTTTGCCCACCTTAACAATGAGTCCATCAGTGCCCGGTCAATGGTCAATGGAGAAGACCCTGAGAGCAAGGAACATGAAGAGGGGACCACCCCAAAGAAGATGAAGGGTTAGTCTTGAATTGTCTGTTAGCAGACTGCTCAATGTTTGTAGTCACAATATTTTATAAGCTACCTTGCTATATAAGAAAAAATATTTGATGTTTTTGTTTTTAATCTGAGTGTTATCTTATTGATGTGGTCCTAGCTGAAAAGCAGAAAATATTGAAGCTTTTTTCCTTTTTCAGTTTCTCATTCATCCTCATCTCCAGCCAAAAATAGTAACACGAGTGCAACATTCAATATTTTTGGGTCTCCAAAGGCATCACGTGAAAATTTTGATCCTGTACTTAATTCCGACTGTTCCAATTCGTCCTGGGCAGAAATGAGTAGCTACATAGTAGGAACATATCAGATGTTTCCCATGACAAGGGATACACAGCAAATATTTATCCTTAAATATTTAAGACCTATAGGGGAATATCAAGAGGTAAGATTACTTATTCTATAACTTTTTGACATTTATTAAGAAAAAAAATACATTTAAATGTTTTTTTTTTACTTATGGACTAATTATATTAGAGCTTTACCTAATATCTAATAAAAAAATAATTTTTATTTTTCTCCTTTAACAGTCTTTAGGCCACGTTTATGAACACAATGCATTAGAATTAATCTTTCACTACATCAACGTCAGACGAACCTGTAATGCACGCCTCTCTTTTGAGGCCTTACGGTTTCTTGGTTCCCTTCTCTTTCATAAGAAGTTCTGCTTAGAATTTGTGAATATGGGTGGCATGCAGAAACTTCTTCAGGTGAGACTTTTTCCTTGATTTTTCAGACTTTCAAGAGTAAAATATACAGTTTCAGAGAAAATTAGAAATATTTTTATACTGTTGTACCGATTTAATATTATAAAATAGAATTAGCACAAAAAAAAGACAAAAAAATAGTTCTATATTTTACTTTCCATTGCAGGTTCCCCGTCCATCTTTGCCAGCAGATGGTGTTGCCCTCTGCCTGTGGTATTTAGCTTACTGTGAGGAGGCCGTAGAAAGAATATGCCTTTTGCCTGATCATGTATTAGGTGAATTGATTCGCTATTCACTGTGGCTTTTAGAGTGCTCGCATCAGTCATCCAGAACTCATGCTGTGATGTTCTTTGGAATGGTCTTCCGATTTAAGGCAATATTAGAAAAGTTTGATGAGCAGGATGGCCTCCGCAAGGTTTTGAATATGCTCTCCACACTGTCGTTATTCCAAGATGTGTGGGAGCAAGACATATTAGATGAACCTAATGAGGTGATGATGTGGCAAACAGTGAAGCAAGTGTGTCTGAGTGTTAAGCACTATTTTGAGGCTCATTTAGCACTCAAAGTTCAGCACCTGCACAGGATGACTGTCAGAGAACATGGAACAGCACCTCAGCATGCCACTCCAGCTTACAAGGTAATGTATAAAGACTTTTTATGCATTTGGAAGATAGTAGGGAAAGTAAAATAAGTTGAAGAGAAAAAAAATTGTTATTGAAATATGATGTTTAAATTTGTAATATAATCATGTCCATTGTTTTAGGCTGTAAATGTGACACCAGAAATGATTGAGAGGAATGTAGAACATCTACTGGAATACCTTCCATACCGAGCCCGCTGGAAACCTGTGGAGCAATTTGTTTCATTGAAGGGCCTGCAACTCTTTTTACAGCTAGTTGCAATGGTTTTAAACGAATCATACAGTCCCAAGTAACTATGGAGAATTGTTTTGTTATTGTTGTTTATTAGATATAGTGTCATTTATCATGTAGGAATATAGTTTAAACAGATCTAATAATAGCAATACGTTTGTCCTTTAAACACAGATTATCTTCCCTAAACAGCCGAACTGAGACTGCAGTGTTTGCCCTTGACACACTCTATGTGTGCAGTGTGATGCCAACTATCCAGGCAGCGCTGTGTGACAAACTGACCATACCTGCTGGTGATGACCTTTTACAGACACTTGACCCACAGGTATGAAAATGGTATTTTGTGAGATCACTTTAACTTGTGATATCTATCATGTTTATGTAGTGTTTTGATATTTTTTATTATCAATTTTCTTTTAAACTTATTAGAATGTGCATTGTATAAATAACAAAGTAGCAGTAAAGTCTAAACTTCAATAATATTTTAACACTTTTTTTACACTTCACAAAAGTACAGGCATAAAATGTCCAACTATGCAGTTTCCAATTTTTGAGCATAAGATGTTTTTAATTCAAGAAAAATACTCTGTAGAATGGAAATTTTGATCTTCACTGTTATTTCAGGAAGTGCCAGGTTATGCCATCCTAGTTGCTTGCATCCACGAGGAATGCACAGTCAATGACTACATCACCAGAGGTGCAGAAAGCTGCTTTGAATGTTCTGATAAACTGCCTTTGTGCACCCATTCACAGGGTAGGTATTTTTATGTAATTCTTCAAGCCTCTGTAAGTGAGGTCCTTACCATTCCAATAGATAGGAAATTTATCTTGTAGTGCATTAATGTGCAAGGTAATAGGACGTTATAGTTATGTACATTTATTGTGTAGTTTGGCTCTTAATTTTGTTTTTTATTCTATAGCCTGGAAGCAATTTAGTAAGATATGGCACTACCTCTACTCCTGGAGGTAGTAAAAAGAAAGCTGCCTTTGGCGAGGATGTCATTAATAAGTCCTGGGATTGTGTAAGAACCAGCAATGGAATCATGGTAAGTAAAAGCTTACAGACTACTCATGTTTTATGATTATAATGTCATTGTGTCTTTTTCTTTTTTGAAAAGGAAATGATGATTATATGAATGTTTCTGGTATTATGCTAGTGTTTTAATATTCCCCCCAGCCTTTTTCTCATTCTATTACTAATTCTTTTCTTGGTGTTAAAGTTTGACCATTTCCACCAAAGTAATGTCTTGTAACACACAAACCATGTATATTGATGAGGTTGACTTGTTATTATTTGATATTACTAGTCATCTTTTCTTTTAAGCTACATAATATACAGTAGGTGCTCGTAGAGGAAACTCATAACATCTTTTGAATATTTCAGTACTTGTTAAATGTTTTGCATAAGAAGATGCCAATCACAGATGCAGATTGCATAAGAGGACTTGCTTGTCGAGCTTTAGTTGGACTCTCTAGAAATGACACAGCACGTCAGATCATGAGCAAACTACCCATCTTCACGTCTGGACAGTTGCAGTGTAAGTGAATAAAGACTTGAACACAGTGTTTTCAGGAAAATGTAGTTAGAAGGGTTACAAACTATTTAAACAAATAATCAGTGCAACCGTACAGTATAGTCATGATTCATGCAAAAGATCTAATTAATTGTATTTATTTTTCAAGTGTTGATGAAGGAACCAATTTTACAAGACAAACGAATGGAGCATGTAAAATTCCAACGACATGCACTAGAACTCATTAAGGCTGTCTCAGGCCATGCCAAACATGAAGGTGATGCTTCAGCAGATGTGTCTATGCAGAGTATACATAGGGTGAGTTTATGACAATTTTTAAAAGCATGTGATGGCGGGGTAGAGGGACTGTTGTGGAGTTTATGACTTTTAAAACATATTCATTGTGTGTCTGTGCATATGTTTATTATGTGGTGTATTATAAATGGCATGCTTATTTGTGAGTAACGATGTTCTTTGATGCTGCAGTTATGATTTAATTGATTATTAACTTTCAGGCTGATGTTGTGGCACAAACAAGAATCAACTACAATAAGAAGCAGCTACTGCAGCTAATCCAGGCCCATTTAGTTAATGAGGGATATGAATCTGTAGCAGCTGCACTGCAGCAAGCAGCTCATCTTCCCGCTATACCAACCATCGTACCCCACACACCCATGGGCCCTCCTTCTAGAAACATGGTCACACCACCTCCATCAGCTAGAGCGGTATAAATGAGTGCTTGCTTTCGTTTTTACTGTGTATGAAAATAGTTTCATTTTTGTATTTGCATTAGTTTTTACTTGTTAAAATATTTAATTCTTTTTTTTTCTTTTTTTCCTTTATACAGCATCGGCTGTTAGGGAGTGGTCCAACAAGGCATCTTTTCAATTCATCTCTGTGTAAAAATGCCTCAGCTCCTAGTAGCTCAGCCTCAGTGGGAATAGCACCTCCCACAACCCCTTCTCCTCCACCTGTGGCCAGTCCATCTAATGTTGCCAATGCATCTAGTCCAATACCGTTACACATTAAGATTAACAGGTAACCCTTTTGATGTACTTTAATATGAACTCATTGTTTTTTAATTTGGGAAAATATTGGGTTACATGTATAATCTTTATTGGGAGTATTAAAGATTATGAATGCATCTGTTTCAGGCCTAGCAAGAGGGACAATAGAATTGCCAACTCAGCAGCAGCTTCTGCCAATAGTGTATGTCACTTCAGCAAAAGTGAAATGCCTTCTGTACCAAATAGTCAAAACAGTATCACAAGTATAACAAATAATCCTCTAGCTTCCCCAATAGTGATGAACACTGGGTTGTCAAATGAACCTACCATAACCCTGGACAGAATTGTCACTGAGTATCTGATGAATCAGCATGCACTTTGCAAGAATCCAGTTGTTACATGTCCAACCTTCGACCTGTTTCAGTAAGTGGTTTTTCCAAAATTGTTTTGTAATCGTGTTCACATGATTGGATTTATGATAAGATAGTAGGATGTTATATATTTGTCATATTACTTTTATGTATTAATATAGAGTGCATGTCATTTTCACTTTTCTAACAGTTTATTAATATTTTATATAGCAGTTAAGAAAAAACTGCCTGGATGATGGTATAAATGTGATTTATAATTTACAGGCCACATAGATGTCCAGAACCCAGATCTTTGCGTGCTCCACCAACCAATTTCACAATGCGTTATGCCAAAAGACCATATAATGTACCATTCACCGGCTTGGAAGGTTCATCAAATAACCGTAAATTCATCTACAGTAGATATCGACCCACACAGACTTTTAGGCCAAGTGAAGATGATGACATCTTTTTATGCTGCGAGTTTTCTGTGAGTGGTACTTCCTCTTCTCAATAATTTTTTTATCATCATCATCATCATCATCATCTGTTCGCCTTAAATACGGAAAGTTGAAAGCATAAGCATATGATAAAACCTTGGACCCCAATTACTAAGCCCTAAATGACCTCCCTGGCTGTGTATAATTGCTGTATATTCACCCAACTAGATATAAAGCCACATGTAAATATGAGCTAACACTGTAATGCTAAATACCAGAATTTTAATAATGTTTTACTTAAGTTAAAGGTCATTTCTTTTTTATATATGATTTGATATTAAATGTCTGTTTGTCAACTATTTAATATTATCGAGAGTAGAAGGCTAATTGACTGTTTTTTTCTTAATATTTTTCAGCCGGATGACCAGTTTATCATTGTTGGAACAACTCGAGGAGAAGTCAGATTATTTAGTAAAAGTGGAAATGTAAGTTGTGTTTCTCTCATTTTTGTTAACAGGCAAATGTGAAGTTATATTTTTTATAGCAGATTGATGCTTAAACAAAATTTTGTATTTGTAGGAGGAAGGAGTGTACACAGTTCATCAGGGTGCAGTGTCAAGTCTAGTTCAGCATGGCACAGGGTCAATGCTCTTAACTTCATGTACAGCAGTCCACGAGACATCCCTTTGGAGCATCAATGACCTCTTCGACCTGAAGTAGGTGCAACATACAGGTCATTGGTTTTCAATGGTATTCCTGTTGTCCATACCTTGAAGTGCAAGTGATAAAATCAGTAACACAGAGAAACCTTTCAAATTGGGAATTAATTCTAAAGAGAACATTTTTAGTTATAAAGAGAACATTAAGTAATAATAACCATTCTGTATGAATCACTTCAATATGTGTTCTATATTGTGGCTACATGTATATTTGCATATAAAGGCTCAAAGCAGTGTTGAAGTAAATGTAAAATATTTGGTTTGATTCTGTGATCATGGTTATGTTGATTATTAAATATTATTAATGTGAAAATTCTTATATTGCACTGTTTTCAGATATACACTATATGAGTGCCACCATGCAGATTTTAGTAATGCTCAAGACAAGATAATTGGGACCAATGACCAAACAGCAAGGGTAAGATAATATTCATTTATAATTAGATTGTCAAGCTAAGTCTGTGGTAAAGTTCTCTGTGGAAAAATAACATTTTAGATCTGATGAAAATACTATGGTGCATGAGGAAGGGGGAGCTGGGTCAGTTAAATTTTGTAGATTTAATAGGTACCACTCCTACACTTATGCATCTGTTTTAAAATAGCTCACTTAAATGTTTGGAGGTTGGTGGATTGCCCTTTTTCCTTTTTATGTATTTTACACATTGTAATCAATAGGGGGGATAGTTTTGCTACTGAAAAGAAGTTTAACCTTTTAC
>NC_051402.1:49733641-49741141 GCF_015228065.2 Penaeus monodon | reverse complement strand
TTGAAATTAAATAATAAACATGTTTCTTTGCAAACAACAAATCAATACATCTGCTTTGTTTTTTTCAATTCAATTGGAGAGCCAGAAATCACATACCTGCTTGCCACTACGAACATCAAACAGCACACCATCAGTTAGTACCAAGTCATCAGAGGGATCTAACACAGCCTTGTTGTAACGATAATGGTTTGATAGTTTTGGGGTGAATTCACACACCACCTGACTGGTATTCAGATCAAACAGCTGGAAAAGATTGTTCAATTTACAAATATGACAAGGCAAAATCACACATATATAGGCTTCCTAAATAGTAATTGTACAATGAGAACTACTAATAAGTGACTCAAAGCATATAATCAGAGCAACTATGATGAATTATGCTAATACCAAATAACCATGGTATAATCGAGTATTGCATAAATTTTCAATCCATGGAACACTTAAGAGCACCCTTTGTTTTTTGTTCATATCGAACCATTGGGCTTCCAGTATCTAGTCTTAACTTGAGATTCCAGTCCCTTTTCTGAGTATTCAATGTGGATACCTCCTTTAAAGTTATGAAATAAGTCATATAAATCGTAACCATGTGAAGTTTAGCCCACACTTCTATTTATGTTTTTCTATTAAAACTATATGTAATATGTAATAATAGTTTTTAAAATGTACGATCGCCTGCTCCTGAATAATACTATATACCTGTCATTATTTCATGAAGTCCCTCTTCCTCCTCACAATAGAAGGAATAAAGAGAATACAAAACTTGTGTATATAGAATGTGAGGTAGGTATCTTATGATTCAAAACCGTAATGCTAAAACCTTCGAGTGAAATGTATCTAAAGGCCAAAGTATTACAACCACTTCACAATAATAATAATAATAAATAAAAACAGGCTAAATCAACAAGGTATATTAGAGAGCAGATAATGCACTTTTTCCCAATTTCATTCTGCTAAAAAAGAAAAATTATCTATACTCTACTATAGTTGGCTAATGGTAGTTAGGTGAATAATATTTTCCACCAAGTGCCTCACATCACAGTAATAACAAGTAAAAGGTTAAACTTCTTTCTAGTAGCAAAAACTATCCCCCCTATGATTACAATGTGTAAAAATACATAAAAGGGAAAAGGGACAATCACCAACCTCCAAACATTAATGTTGAGCTATTTTAAAACAGAGCATAAGGCTAGGAGTCGGTACATATTAAATCTACAAAATTTACTGACCCAGACTCCCCCTTCCATGACACCATAGTATTGTTCATCAGGATCTAAAAATGTTAATTTTTCCACAGAGAACTTTACCACAGACTTAGCTTGACAATCTAATTATAAATGAAGTATTATCTTACCCTTGTGTTGGCATTGAGGTCCCATATCCTGTCTTGAGCATTACTAAAATCTGCATCGGTGGCACTCATATAGTGTATATTCTCGAAAACAGTGCAACATAAGAATTTTCACATTAATAATATTTAATAATCAACATAACCTATGACTCACAGAATCAAACCAAATATTTTACATTTACTTCAACACTGCCTTTGAGCCTTTATATGCAAATATACATGTAGCCACAATATAGAAACACATATTGATAGTGATTCATAAGAATGGTTATTATTATCTTAATGATATCTCTTTATAACTAAAATGTTCTACTTTAGAAAATAATCCCAATTGAAAGGTCTCTCGTGTTACTGATTTTATCACTTGCCACTTCAAGTATGGACAACAGGAATACCATGAAACCAATGACTGTATGTTGCACCTACTTCAGGTCGAAAGAGGTCATGATGCTCCAAGGGGATTCTCGTAGGACTGATGTACATGAAGTAAGAGCATGACCCTGTGCATGCTGAACTAGAATTTTTGACAACTGCATCACTGATGAACTGTGCTACACTCCTTCCTCCTACAAATACAAAATTTTGTTTAAGCATCAATGTGCTAAAAAAAAGATAACTTCACATTTGCCTGTTAACAAAATGAGAGAAACACAACTTATCATTTCACTTTTACTACAATAATCTGGACTTTCTCCTCGGTTGTTCCAAACAATGATAATACTGGTCATCCGGCTGAGAAAATATAAGAAAAACAGTCAATTTAGCCTTCTACTCTCGATAATATTAATTAGTTTGACAAACAGGACATTTATATCAAATCATATATAAAAAAGAAATGACCTTTAAAACTAAGTAAAACATTATAAAATCTGTATTTAGCATACAGTGTTAGCTCATATTTACATGTGGCTTATAATCTAGTTGGGAAGACTACAGCAATTATACACAGCCAGGGAGGTATTAGGAGCTAGTAATTGGGGTCAGGTTTACATATGCTTATGTCGTTCAAACTTTCAGTATTTAAGCGAACAGATGATGATGATGATGATGATGATAATAAACAATATTAGAAGAGGAAGTACACTCACAGTATGAAATACTCGTCAGCAAAAAAGATGTCAGCATCTTCACTTGGTCCCTAAAAGTCTGTGTGGGTCGTATATCTACTGTAGATGAATTACGGTTATTTTGATGGAACCTTCCACAAGCCGGTGAATCGGTACATTATATGGTCTTGGCATAACGCTACTGTGAATTGTTGGTGGAGCACGCAAAGATCTGGGTCTGGACATCTATAGTGGCCTGTAAATTATAAATCACATTTTAACCTATATCCAGCAGTTTTTTTCTTAACTGCCTATAAAAATATAAAACTGGTAGAAAAAGTGAAAATGACATGCACTCTTATTAATACATAAAAGTAATATGACATAAATATAATAAATCCTACTATCTATCATAAAACCAATCATGGAACACGATTACAAAAACAATTTGGAAACCAATTACTGAAAGCAGGCGAGGTTGGACATGTAAAACCCCAATCCTGGATTCTGCAAAGTGCACGCTTGACTTCATCAGACATACTCAGTGACAATTCTCGTCCAAGGGTTATGGGTAAGTCAGTGAAACCCATTGTTCATCACTACTATCGGTCGAAGCTAGAGGATATTTGTTATACTTGTGATACTGTTTCTGACTATTTGTACAGAAGGCATTTCACTTTTGCTGAAGTGACTATACACTATTGGCAGAAGGATGCTGCTGAGTTGCAATTCATCTTGTCCCTCAGCCTAGGCCTGAAACAGATGCATTCATAATCTTAATACTCCCAATAAAGATTATACATGTAACCCAATATTGTCCACAAATTAAAAACAATGAGATTCATATTAAAGTACATAAAAGGGTTACCTGTTTAATCTTAATGCTGTAACGGTATTTGGACTAGATAGCATTGGCAACATTAGATCGGACGGGCCCACAGGTGGAGGAGAAGGGGTTGTGGCGAAGTGCTATCCCACGAGGCTGACGTTACTAGGAGCTGAGGCATTTTTTACACAGAGGAGGAATTGAAAGATGCCTTGTTGGACCTACTCCCTAAACAGCCGATGCATAAAAGGAAAACATACCCACCCAAGAATTAAATATTTAAACAAGTACAACTTATGCAAATACAAAAATGAAACTATTTTCATACACAGAAAAACGAAAGCAAGCAGCAATCATTTTAACGCTCTAGCTGATGAGTGGTGTTGACCATAGTTTCTAGAAGGAGGGCCCATGGGTGTGGGGTCCGATGGTGGTATAGCGGGAAGATGAGCTGCTTGTGCAGGCAGCTGCTAAGATTCTATCCCTCATTAACTAAATGTGCGCCTGGATAGCTGCAGTAGTCTGCTTCTTATTGTAGTTGATTCTTGTGGGCCACAACATTCCAGCCTGAAAGTTAATAATCAAGTAAATCATAAACTGCAGCATCAAAGAACATCGTTACTCACAAATAAGCATGCCATTTATAATACACCACATAATAAAAATATGCACAGACACACAATGAATATTGTTTAAAAGTCAATAAAAACTCCACAAACAGTCCCTCTACCCCGCCATCACATGCTTTTAAAAATTGTCATAAACTCACCCTATGTATACTCTGCATAGACACATCTGCTGAAGCATCACCTTCATGTTGGCATGGGCCTGATACAGCCTTAATGAGTTCTAGTGCATGTCGTTGGAATTTACATGCTCCATTCGTTTGTCTTTGTAAAATTGGTTCCTCATCCACACTCAAATAAATACAATTAATTAAGATCTTTCATGAACATGTACTATACTGTACGGTTGCACTGATATTGTTAAATAGTTTTGTAACCCTTCTAACTACATTTTCTGATAAACACTGTGGTTCAAGTCTTTATTCACTTAAACTGCAACTGTCCAGACGTGAAGATGGGTGGTTTTGCTCATGATTCTGACGTGCTGTGTCCTTTCTAGAGTAGTCCAAACTAAAGACGACAAGCATAGTCCCTCTTATGCAATCTGCCATACTGTGATTGGATTCTTATGCAAAACATTTAACAAGTACTGGAAATATTCAAAAGATGTTATGAGTTTCCTCTACGAGATCCTACTGTATATTATGTAGCTTACAAGAAAGAATGACTAGCTAATCCAGTAATATCAAATAATAACAAAGTCCAACCTCATCAATATACATGGTTTGTGTGTTACAAGACATTACTTTGGTGGAAATGGTCAAACTTTAACACCAAGAAAAGAATTAGTAATAGAATGAGAAAAAGGCTGGGGGGAATATTAAAACACTAGCATAATACCAGAAACATTCATATAATCATCATTTCCTTTTCAAAAAAGAAAAAGACACAATGACATTATAATCATAAAACATGAGTAGTCTGTAAGCTTTTACTTACCATGATTCCATTGCTGGTTCTTACACAATCCCAGGACTTATTAATGACATCCTCGCCAAAGGCAGCTTTCTTTTTACTACCTCCAGGAGTAGAGGTAGTGCCATATCTTACTAAATTGCTTCCAGGCTATAGAATAAAAAACAAAATTAAGAGCCAAACTACACAATAAATGTACATAACTATAACGTCCTATTACCTTGCACATTAATGCACTACAAGATAAATTTCCTATCTATTGGAATGGTAAGGACCTCACTTACAGAGGCTTGAAGAATTACATAAAAATACCTACCCTGTGAATGGGTGCACAAAGGCAGTTTATCAGAACATTCAAAGCAGCTTTCTGCACCTCTGGTGATGTAGTCATTGACTGTGCATTCTCGTGGATGCAAGCAACTAGGATGGCATAACCTGGCACTTCCTGAAATAACAGTGAAGATCAAAATTTCCATTCTACAGAGTATTTTTCTTGAATTAAAAACATCTTATGCTCAAAAATTGGAAACTGCATAGTTGGACATTTTATGCCTGTACTTTTGTGAAGTGTAAAAAAAGTGTTAAAATATTATTGAAGTTTAGACTTTACTGCTACTTTGTTATTTATACAATGCACATTCTAATAAGTTTAAAAGAAAATTGATAATAAAAAATATCAAAACACTACATAAACATGATAGATATCACAAGTTAAAGTGATCTCACAAAATACCATTTTCATACCTGTGGGTCAAGTGTCTGTAAAAGGTCATCACCAGCAGGTATGGTCAGTTTGTCACACAGCGCTGCCTGGATAGTTGGCATCACACTGCACACATAGAGTGTGTCAAGGGCAAACACTGCAGTCTCAGTTCGGCTGTTTAGGGAAGATAATCTGTGTTTAAAGGACAAACGTATTGCTATTATTAGATCTGTTTAAACTATATTCCTACATGATAAATGACACTATATCTAATAAACAACAATAACAAAACAATTCTCCATAGTTACTTGGGACTGTATGATTCGTTTAAAACCATTGCAACTAGCTGTAAAAAGAGTTGCAGGCCCTTCAATGAAACAAATTGCTCCACAGGTTTCCAGCGGGCTCGGTATGGAAGGTATTCCAGTAGATGTTCTACATTCCTCTCAATCATTTCTGGTGTCACATTTACAGCCTAAAACAATGGACATGATTATATTACAAATTTAAACATCATATTTCAATAACAATTTTTTTTCTCTTCAACTTATTTTACTTTCCCTACTATCTTCCAAATGCATAAAAAGTCTTTATACATTACCTTGTAAGCTGGAGTGGCATGCTGAGGTGCTGTTCCATGTTCTCTGACAGTCATCCTGTGCAGGTGCTGAACTTTGAGTGCTAAATGAGCCTCAAAATAGTGCTTAACACTCAGACACACTTGCTTCACTGTTTGCCACATCATCACCTCATTAGGTTCATCTAATATGTCTTGCTCCCACACATCTTGGAATAACGACAGTGTGGAGAGCATATTCAAAACCTTGCGGAGGCCATCCTGCTCATCAAACTTTTCTAATATTGCCTTAAATCGGAAGACCATTCCAAAGAACATCACAGCATGAGTTCTGGATGACTGATGCGAGCACTCTAAAAGCCACAGTGAATAGCGAATCAATTCACCTAATACATGATCAGGCAAAAGGCATATTCTTTCTACGGCCTCCTCACAGTAAGCTAAATACCACAGGCAGAGGGCAACACCATCTGCTGGCAAAGATGGACGGGGAACCTGCAATGGAAAGTAAAATATAGAACTATTTTTTTGTCTTTTTTTTGTGCTAATTCTATTTTATAATATTAAATCGGTACAACAGTATAAAAATATTTCTAATTTTCTCTGAAACTGTATATTTTACTCTTGAAAGTCTGAAAAATCAAGGAAAAAGTCTCACCTGAAGAAGTTTCTGCATGCCACCCATATTCACAAATTCTAAGCAGAACTTCTTATGAAAGAGAAGGGAACCAAGAAACCGTAAGGCCTCAAAAGAGAGGCGTGCATTACAGGTTCGTCTGACGTTGATGTAGTGAAAGATTAATTCTAATGCATTGTGTTCATAAACGTGGCCTAAAGACTGTTAAAGGAGAAAAATAAAAATTATTTTTTTATTAGATATTAGGTAAAGCTCTAATATAATTAGTCCATAAGTAAAAAAAAAACATTTAAATGTATTTTTTTTCTTAATAAATGTCAAAAAGTTATAGAATAAGTAATCTTACCTCTTGATATTCCCCTATAGGTCTTAAATATTTAAGGATAAATATTTGCTGTGTATCCCTTGTCATGGGAAACATCTGATATGTTCCTACTATGTAGCTACTCATTTCTGCCCAGGACGAATTGGAACAGTCGGAATTAAGTACAGGATCAAAATTTTCACGTGATGCCTTTGGAGACCCAAAAATATTGAATGTTGCACTCGTGTTACTATTTTTGGCTGGAGATGAGGATGAATGAGAAACTGAAAAAGGAAAAAAGCTTCAATATTTTCTGCTTTTCAGCTAGGACCACATCAATAAGATAACACTCAGATTAAAAACAAAAACATCAAATATTTTTTCTTATATAGCAAGGTAGCTTATAAAATATTGTGACTACAAACATTGAGCAGTTGCTACAGAAATCAAGACTACTTCATTTCTGGGTGTCCCTCTCAGCTGTATTCCATTGAGGCATATACTCTGTAAGAAAGGTC
>NC_051402.1:49732131-49733541 GCF_015228065.2 Penaeus monodon | reverse complement strand
TTGGAGAGGAGATAGGCCCCACCAATCGCATTTGAGCCTTGAGTACGTGGTAGGGTCCCCAGTTCCTTTCCACGGAGAGTGCCGGTGTTACCTTTTAGGTAATCATTCTCTCTATTTTATCCGGGCTTGGGACCAGCACTGACTTGGGCTGGCTTGGCCACCCAGTGGCTAGGTAGGCAATCGAGGTGAAGTCCTTTGCCCAGGGAACAACGCGCCGGCCTGTGACTCGAACCCTCGAACTCAGATTGCCGTCGTGACAGTCTTAGTCCGACGCTCTACCATTCGGCCACCGCGGCCTTGACGATCATGGGCTTCCATGATTTTTTTCTTGGCAATTTTAAAGCGGCGGGTTTTCATTGCCTTCCGCCCGGTGTTTTTATCGAGTCACCATCTCTATTTACCCGGCACTGCTTGGCTACCCAGTGGCTAGTAGGCAATCGAGTGAAGTTCCTGCCCAAGGGAAACAACGCGCCGGCCGGGGACTCGAACCCTCGAACTCAGATTACCGTCGTGACAGTCTTGAGTCCGACGCTTTTAACCATTCGGTTAGAGCGTTTTGTATATATATATATATATATAATATATATATATATATATATATATATATATACATATATATATATATATTTTATATATATATATATATATATATATATTATAAAATAATATAGATACATATGTATATATTTTATCTTCTTTTAACGGTAGTTCATGTCTGAGCCGCCGTGGTCACAGCATGATACTTAATTGTGTTTTCATGTTGTAATGCTCTTGGAGTGAATACGTGGTAGGGTCCCCAGTTCCTTTCCACGGAGAGTGCCGGTGTTACCTTTTTTTAAATAATCATTCTCTCTATTTCATCCGGGGTTGGGACCCGCACTGACTTTGGGCTGGTTTGGGGCCCCCCAGTGGCTAGGGAGGCAATCGAGGTGAAATTCCTTTCCCAAGGGAACACCACCGGCCGGGGACTTTGAACCTCGACTCAATTGCCCTCGTGGCAGACTTGGGCCGACGCTCTAACCCTTCGGCCACCGCGGCCCTTTGGGGACATGGCTTCCTGATTTTTCTTGGCAATTGAGCGTGGTTTGCCTTGCCTTCCGCCCGGTGTTTTTTTTTTTTTTTTATCGGTCACCCTCTCATTTCCGGACTGACTGGCTTGCTTTGGCACCCGGGCTAGCAGGGATCGGGTGAGTTCTGCCCAAGGGAAACAACGCGCCAGCCGGGACTCGACCCCCGAACTCAATTACCGTCGTGACATATATATTATATACAATATTATTATATATATAATATTATATATAATATTATATATATATATATATATATATATATATCAACATCGTATTTTTTATATATTTGTATATATTATATATAAAATATTATATATATATATATAAAATATATATAAAT
>NC_051402.1:49718325-49725825 GCF_015228065.2 Penaeus monodon | reverse complement strand
AACTACAATTTAGATGTAATGAACAAACACAAAAAAAATGAAAATTCCAAAAAAAACAACAAAAAAAAAAAACACAAAAAATTCACCTTTTACTGGTCACTACCACCCCTTTAAACCCTAAAAAGATCCAAAAAGATAAAAATAAAAAAAATGTAAGGACTTTTCTTGGAAAAAATTAGTACAAATAATTCAAAAAATAGAAAAAAATTAAACAATTTAAACTCGGATAACCAATAATTCAAAACAAAAGGGTGTCTTAAACGAAATGCAACATGCTAAAGGAAAATTTAAAAAAACTTTATTTGGGGAAATGAAAGTCTGTGTTAAAAAAAAACAAATTTAAAATTAAAATTTTTTATAAAAAAAAAATAACTTAATAGCCTAACAAAAACATTTTTAAAAGAAAAGAAAATTTTTACTCTAAATAATTAACAAAAACAAAAAAGACGGAAAAACCAAGTAGGAGGGGTTTAGCCTATGTATAAAAAAAATTTAATTTTAAAGAAAAAAACAAGAGAAATATATAGGGACAAATTAGAAACCCTAGAAAAAAGTTAACAAAAAAAAGGAAAAGGCAAAAATATAAAAATAATATAAACCCGCAATGATAAAAAAACAAAAGAACTCCAATATTCCCAGATAAATCACAGCCCCAAAAATAATAATGGGGGACTTTAATGCCATCACCTACGGGAAACGAAACAAAAAGCAAGACAATAATAAAAAAGGCAAAAACATAAAAAAAATGGATCTCAAAAAATTTAATAATGCTAACCCCAAAAAATCAAATACAAAATAGACCCAAAAACCCCAAAGAATCACCATAGCCCTAGTTTTTGGTTCTCCAACCCCAAGTCCCATCCAACTAAAAAAAACATCTCATTTTGATAGTGATCATTTACCAAAAAAATAAAGTAATTTTATAAAAAGCAATAACCTACTAAAAAAAAAAAAATGGAATAACAAAAAGAAGGGTGGGGATATTTAACAAGATTTTAAAAAGTATAGAAAAAAGGAAACTAACTTCACTCAAAGAATTTTGAACATAAAAAATACGGGCCCCAAAATTTTTTAAAATTTGAAAACGAATTACAAAGTAAAAACCCAAAAAAACCATGGGGGGTAAAAAATGCAAGATTAAAAAGAAAAAAAAGCCTATAACAAATGGGGGAAAAAGCCAAAATTAAAATCAAAAAAATAAAAGACAATTCAAAGCGATTATAAAACACAAACAAAAGGGGAAACGGGAAAAGTTTTGTGAACTTAAATTTTAAAACATCACAAAATAATTTGGAATTTCCTAAAGAAAAATTAAAAGGAAAAAAAACAACAATGGAATATCCATTAATTGAAAAAAAACTACCATAAAAGAAATTGCACAAAAATTAGATAAAATTTAAAAAGATATTGGAAACGTTGTAAAAACCAAAAAAACTTATGTCAAATTAGAAAAAAAAAGATTATTTTTAAGAACACTAAAGAAAAAAAAAAGAAAAACCCCCTTGGAATTAAAAAAACAAACAAAATGCAAAAACAATAAAGCTACGGACCAGATGAAAGACTATGAATTTTATAAGAAAGTCCCCCAAATAATATATTAGGCAAAACCTAACCCAAAATAATTCTCTGGGTCAAAGAGAATACCCAGAATCACTAAAAAAAGCCTAATAAAACCCCCCCTACTAAAACCGGGTAAAACCCTTCAAAAACAAAATCTTACAGTTATTACGAACTCATGCATTTGGCAAGATATTTGAAAAAATATAACCCCAAAAAAATTAAAAATGTGCTAGAACCAATAAAAGCTAATGTAGACCCCAACCCGGTTTTAGACCAATAAAAAAAAAACCAATGCACTAATACAATTGATAGTCACATAAAAAAAGCATTCATAATAAAAAATATATAATTGTAGCATGCTTGATTTGAAAAAACTTTCGACACAGTCAACATGAAGACTTCTAATAAAATGTCAAACTAGGATCACGGGAATCCCCCAAAAAGGCGTATAACCTACTAGAAAAAAGAAAATTCCAAAAAAAAATTAAAAACAAAACCCCCGAAAAAAAAGGACAATAAAAAAAAAAATGGTGTACCCCGGTCACCAATAAGCCCAACTTTATTTTATAATGCTAAAAGACTAAATTATCAAAAAAATGAAAAAATTTTATATGCGGATATAACCCATTGCAGTAATAAAAAAATAACAAAGCCTCAACAAAATGAAAGAGAACTACAAAAATTAAAGATTTGGGCCAATCAGGGGCCTGAAAAAACTTTACAAAAAAATAAACAATGTGTTTTTTCAAATAAAAAAAAAACCAAATACCAAAAAAAAGAAAAACAAATAGAAATCAAAAAACACTCAAAGTCTAAAATTTTTGGTCTAACTTTAGACCCCCCAAAAATAAAAAGGAAAAAACTTTTAAAAACTTTAAAATAGATATCTTAAAAAAAAAACTAATGAAAAAAAATAACTTCACTAAATTGGGGAGCAAAAAGAGAAAATCTATTAAAATTCTATAAAAAATCATAAAACCAAAAATTTAAATGGGTTTAAAAATTTATGGGCAGCAAAAAAATCTGATCTAAAAAAAATTGAAAAACACAAAAACCAAAAATTAAGTGGCAAAAGGGTTTTAAACAAAACCCAATCATAGCTCTTCAAGCATTGACAAAAAATCCCTCTTTTTCACAAAAAAAAAAGAATTTAAGCATTTAAATAGCAAAAATTCTAAATAAGCCAATACAAAGCCCGTAAAACAACAAAAAACAAAATGCATAAAATATAATCCCCAAAAAGAAAAAGATCATGGTATCAGAGCTACGAAAAAAAAAATAAAACCCAAAAAAAACATGATCCAAATGAAATACCAACATATTCCCAAAACCACCTTTGGTAGATTTTCAGAAAATATACAAATAGAAAATTTTAACAACATACAAAAGATACTCTCAAAAAAATATCCAAAACAAAATTCGAATTGATAAAAACAATTATAAAGACTTTTTTAAAAGAAACTTCACTGATGGTTCAAAAATAAAAACCCGACCAAATTCAGAGCTATTAATCCCAAAAAAAAAATATCAAACCCTTTGGAAAATTTCCTCCTAAAAAAAAATCACCACGCAGAATTTTTTGCCAAAACAAAGGACTAAAATATGTAATAAATAATAAAATGACAAAAACAAAAATACTACTGACTCACAGTCATCACTACAATTTAAAAAAACCCTAAACCCCTAAAAATTTTAAAAAAATCACATTGAAATACAAAAACAAATACATTTCTCTCAAACGAAACAAGAGATTAAGAACTGGGTTCCTCACACAAAAAAAATAAGGGAAATGAAATTTTCGATCAGCGGCAAAAGGGCCCTGAAATAATTCCCAGTCTAACCACCAGATCCCAAAATTTTATCATAAAAGAAACTAAAAAAAAAAATAACAAACAATGGGAATCAAAATTAAAAAGATCCTAAATACAAAAAATTTTTCATCAAAGACAATACAGAAAAAACCCCGGCTAGAGCAAAATTAGAAAAAAGACACATCTCACAAGACTCTAAACCAAACAACAAGATAAACACTCTTACAGAATGAAAATGGATAATGACCCTTTTTGGGAATGGTGAAAAACCAAAAAGAGCAATAGAACACATGTTGTTAACTGCCCAGATTTAACTCCCATGAAAAAATAAAAAATGCATTAAGACGAGTAAAAAAATTTAAGATGTTTTACATTAACTTCTGATTACAGGTGGAGATCGCCTCTAAAAAAAAAGTACTACATATTTGACCCCAAAATCTTCCACAAACAACTAAATTACTGAGATAATTTAAGAAAAAGAAGCCTGAAAAAGAAGATCCAGGGGATTAGACAATCAGTGTCTAAAAACCCTATAACAAGAAAAAAAGAAAAAGAAAAGGGTTTCGTTCGATGCTTCGCCTTTAATGAGTGTGGTGATTTTTAGTTGACGATTCATAGCGGTTTTTAAGTTCCTGTGCCCCAAATTCCACGAAAAAGACGAAAAATACGACGCCATCACCGTCCAGGAAGTCCACAAAACTCTCCAGCCAGGAGTTCTTAAGTTTTCTTTTTTTGCTGTTAAGGGGTGGGGAGGGTTATAGGGGAAAAAAATAGAAAATAGGGTAGGTTTTGGTTTGGTTTGGGGTTGCTTACCCCGGTTCTTCTTCTTTTTTTTATATTTGTTTTAATTTTTTCTTCTTTTTTTAGGGGTTTTAGACTTTTGAAGTCTATATTCCCTGGATCTATGTTTCTTGACTCTTCTCTGTTGATTGGAGTTTTTTAGATTATATCTATTATTTTTGTTCTTTGTAAGAAGATCTTCAGGTGTCTTAACCCTTTGCCGACGGGCGGCATGTACGCACATGCCATGGCATGGCGGGACTATCTGCCAGGGGCATGTATGTACATGCCATGGTGTATGTATGGACATCCCATGAGTTTTTTTTATTACAATTACGGCAAAATATTATTTTTCTGCCACTGAAAGTGTGATTCAGTCGTTTTTAACACTTTCTAATTTTTACACTGCAAAAACAAAAAATGCAACAAACTGATGATTTCAACTCCATGATGCCACACACTGCTTATTTTATTCAGACTATAGACTGAATAATGATCAACTATGGAGTCTATAAGGCCGCGGTGGCCGAATAGTTAGAGCGTCGGACTCAAGAAAGTCACGACGGCAATCTGAGTTCGAGGGTTCGAGTCACCGGCCGGCACGTTGTTCCCTTGGGCAATGAACTTCACCTCGATTGCCTACCTAGCCACTGGGTGGCCAAGCCAGCCCAAGTCAGTGCTGGTCCCAAGCCCGGATAAATAGAGAGAATGATTACCTAAAAAGGTACCACCGGCACTCTCCGTGGAAAGGAACTGGGGACCCTACCACGTACTCACTCCAAGAGCATCACAACATGAAAACTACAATTAAGTATCATGCTGTGACCACGGCGGCTCAGACATGAACCTACCGTTAAAAGAAGAAGAGATGGAGTCTATATAACAACAAAAATATCCTTCAGTCTAGATATATCAGGAAATATGGCAAGTCAAGACTTTAGAAAATAATGAAAACTGAAAATACAACATATCCTCGTAGTATTACGAAGAAACGGCATGGGATACTGGTATTTGGCATGAGTGGTCGCGCATGCTAGGGCGACAATATAAGCCCCCGGCAGCGAGGCCCGGGCCATTATTCATACCTTGTCTACATTACTGTGTGTGTTAAATTGTTGTTTGTTATATATAATAGTCCTTGTTTTATGGCAAATAGTTCTGTTCGAGTGATTTCTATTCTAGGGGGTAATTTCCAAATAGTTTTTTTTATTTTTGTTTTGAATGAAGATGGCCGCTTAGGTTGATTCTGGTTCTTTTATCTATAAGCCGTCTGTGAAAATTTTATTGTAATCTTTATAAATAGTATTTGTTAATTCCTGGTATTGTTTGCTAATGATTATTTGAGGGGTATTTTTTGTTATGTTATTCATAAAGTTTGTTTATATATACTCAGATATATTGTACCATGGGGGTATTGGGGATATATTTGATGTCATATTTAGGGCTAAGTCTATGTTTAAGTTTGTTTTTGTTTTAGTAGCTCTGTGTATCAATGATCTTTTATCTCTTTGAGGATTGTTATACATTTTATTGTTTGTTGTTTTATTGGCATGTTATTGGGTTTATTTAAGGTTTTCGTCATTTGTATGCATTCAGGTTCTTTGATTCTAATTGACAGTAGTGGTATGTTTGTTATTGCTTGAAGAGTTATGATTGGGGTTGTTTTGAAACAGCCAGTTGCCAGTCTAAGTACTTGATTTTGTAAAGTTTCTAGTTTTTTTAATTCTGTTTCTTTTGCTGCTCCATAGATTGTCATTCCATATTCTGTTTTTGTTTTTTTGTATATTTTATAAAATTTTAGTAGATTTTCTCTGTTTGCTCCCCAGTTTAGTGAGGCAAGTTTTTAAATTATGTTTATAATATTTAATATTTCTACTTTTATTTTTTCTATATGTTTTTTCTATTTTAGTCTGGGAGCATCAAATGTTAGTCCTAGAATTTTCTGGCTATGAGTATAGTCAATTTCTGTATTATCTATTTTTATTCTTGGAAGTTGATTTATCTTTTTGTTTGAAAAACACATTACTTTACTTTTTGTAAAATTTATTTTCAAGTCCCGGTTATTGGCCCATTCTTTTAGTTTTTGTAGTTCTGTTTCAATTTTAGTGGAAGCTTCTATTAGGCTTTTATTGCTTGTTACTCTGGTTATGTCGTCTGCGTATATTATTTTTTCAACTCCTTCAGATAAATCTAAATCATTCATTAGTATATTGAATAATAATAATTGAATAATTTTTATCAATAATGATTGACAGTATCAAAAGTTTTTTCTAAATCAATACATGCTATTATTGTATATTTTTTTTCTATGAATGCTTTGTTTATATGGTTATTAGTTATAAGTAGTGCATCAATGATGCTTCTGTTTGGTCTGAAGCCTATTAAATCTTTATCTAATTTGTTGTTTTGTTCTAACCACAAAGTTAGTCTTTTTGTTATTATGTTTTCATATATTTTGCCAATGCATGAAATTCTACTTATAAATCTGTATGAATTTGCTTCTGAAGGGTCTTTTCCGGGCTTTATTATTGGGTTTATTATTACGATTTTTTAATGATTCTGGGTATTCTCCTCTGGTCCAGTGAGAGTTTAAATTAGTTAATATTGACTCTATCACGTTGTCTGGGATGTTCTTATAAAATTCGTAAGGAATTTCATCTGGGCCATAGGCTTTATAATTTTTTGGAATCTTTTATTACTGTTTTTAGCGCTACTAAAGTTAGTTTTTTATCCAATTCGTTTGTATTTTTTTGGTTGAATAGCCTTTCTTTTTCTAAATCTGACAAACATTTTTTAGGTTTTTTGCTTACTGTTTTCTTAAATTCTTCTTTGAATTTATCTAATTTATGTTTTATATTTGTTAAAGGCAGATCATTTTCTATTAAAGGATATTCTGTTGTATTTTTTTTTCCTGATAGTTTCTCTATGAAATTCCAGATGTTCCTTGGTGGATTTTAAACATTTATTGATTTACAGAACTTTTCCCAAGATTCTTTTTTTCGTTGACTTCTTGTGAATCTAGCTTTTGCTAATAGTTCTTTATATGTTGATTAGTTTTCTTTTGTGGGTTTCTTCCTCCATTTATCAAATGCTTTGTTTTTTTCTTTTATGATATCATGACACTCTTTATTCCACCACGGCTTGTTTGGTTTGTCCTGGTGATTCCTTATTTCCAACTGGAAATATTTTAGTGCCATCTTTTTAATTAGTTCTGTAGTTTTTTCTATGGTTTATTATATTTCTTATTGGGTTATGCTTTTTGAAATTTGTCATCTTCTTTAGTTAGCCATTTTTCTCTTTTAATATTTTTTTTTTTTTTTTTAGTGCTGTTAAATGTTTCTGTTTTTTA
>NC_051402.1:49706402-49718225 GCF_015228065.2 Penaeus monodon | reverse complement strand
ATATGGACAATGCACTACTTCGAGTTCAAAATGATTTTGGCTTTCTGCTCTGCTTCATTTGAAAGTTTGAAAAAAAAACAAAAAAAACGGCCTAAGTCCATACTTTTACATCTCGTGCAAAAACAACACTAACTGTTAGCATCAAAGTGTTGATGTCATCAGATAGTGTAGAGAACTTGGAAGCGATTCAGTATATCGCCTCAATACAAAGGCGAATAGATGCCTAGAAAAAACTATGAGAAAAGTACAGTTTCTACACATTGCCCTTATATAAAACGAAACTTTCATAATAAATCTATGGATAGATTCCTGCAAAAATTATATGATGGTATTTGCGCCGCCGCGCCGCTCCAGAAAAAATCCCGTTGCGGCGGCCCACGCAGCTGGCAACTATTACCGTGAGCGGCGCTGAGCGACGAGCGAAAAATTCCGGGGCGAATGGGTTAAAGAATGGGCAACCAAACGGGATCAGAAGATAAACTTAGCAAGAAGCAAAATAATGTGTTTTACACATAAAAAGATAAGAAATATACCTAACATAAAAATAGATAATGAAGAAATGGACTTCACAAATAAATATGACATATTAGGCTTAAGATTTTTTTCACCAAGACTCAACTGGAGAGAACATATTGAAAATGTAAAAATTAAATCCTTAAAAAGAATAGATATCATGAAAAGACTATCCTCGTACACATGGGGAGCAAATAAAGAAACACTACTAAAATTCTATAACATATATATCAAACCTAAAACAGAATATGGAATATCCATTTATGGAGATGCAAAGAACAGTGAACTAAAACAAAAAACTAGAAACAGTACAAAATTTAGCACTAAGGATAGCAACAGGTTGTTTTAGATCCACCCCAATAGTATCCCTTCAGGAATTAACTAATAGTATACCAATAGAAATAAGAAAAAAAGAAATAGAATGTATATAGCTAGCAAAAATACTAGAGAAACCTGATAACACACCAATAAATTGTAATAAATAATATCAAGGAACATAATCCAAGAAAAGACAAAAGAACATTAACTTATAGAGCACCAGAAACCTGTAATATATTGAGAATCAATATAAAAACAAATAAAATACAGAATATAACCCCAATACCACCATCTCACAATATATAGAAATCCAGTTTATAAACAGCACACTAAAAGACTTTCCAGAACAAATAATTAAAAAACAGTTTCAAATGTTAGAAACTGAAACATAAAGAACAACAAAAAAAATTCACAGATGGTTCTAAAATAAAGGAACCAAATTTAACTTCAGCAGCAATATATATGCAAAATGCAAACATCACAACAATCTGGAAGCTACCAAAAAATACAAATATCATTGAAGCAGAGTTATATATAATAAAACAAGGATTAGAAATATTCAAAACAATAAAATAACAAATGCAGTAAATAGTTAATAGTAAACCACAGACCTAAAAACCACAAACAAATCACCTACAAAATACAACAGACAATACACACATTATCAAAACAGAAACAAAATATCAAATATCAATGGATACCATCACATAAAGGCATTAGAGGAACTTCCGTTTGAACCGCCATAGACAAGACATCTATCCCAGTAAACGTAAACAGAAATGAACACATGGACAATAAACTCAACCCTGAACCAGGAGAGAGACCTGGTATAGATAAAAAAATGGACTATGAAACCTTAAATAACAGAAGACGAAAAAATAGTGAAAGTGACAACGAAGAAGACCCTCCCTCCAAGCAACACTGAAACGAAGAAGCCGGAAAGACATTCCCATAATTCCAACCAGTAATGAACAATAACACTGAACCCAACTATCATGTAAGATCAAACCAGAATGTAGTACTTATACAACTAGTAGGAGATTCATCAAACTCAAACTTTAATAACCCAATTCAATTAACAAATGCAATAAACAACTCAGATTTTCATAAATACATCAAAGAAGATTCCTTAAGAGTATTAGGTATTAGGAAGGCTATCAGATTTGAAGTAAATGATATTTAAAAAATAAGACCTCTAACACAAATAAGGAAACTTGGACACTGAAATCAATTGCAAACAACCAGCATCAAGTTTAAACACAGACTGTACATATGGAACAATTTTCCAAGTTGAAACAGACTTAGACATAAGAACAATCAAAGAAAAAATAAGAACACTAGGCCAGAATTCAAACATTCAAGAAATAATAAGAATAAACAAAAGTAATCAAGAAAAAAACAAAACAGAAAGATGGATTCCAACAAGATCTCTAAGAATCACATCCACACTACCTGAAAGGGTGGCTATCGGCCATACCTCTTCCCAAGTTAAATAATACACCTTCCCAATACCCAAATGCTATAATTGCCTCCGATATGGACATGGGATTCTCACTTGTAAAAACAAAAAAAGATGTAGCAGATGTAGTAGTTTTGACCATAACTTCAAAGATTGTTAGAACAACCCATATTGTTTCTTTTGTGAAGGAGATCACATACCAAACAGTAACTCATGCAGAATACACAACAAAGCACAAGAAATAAACAAATACAATTTTACAACAAAAACCTTAGAAGCCAACACCAAAACACACCACAGAGATACGCACAAGCTATCTCACAAACACAAAACATTACCCCAGGACAGAAAACACCACAAGACAGAGAACCCAAAACATGAACTTAAAAGTTACACCAAAGACAAATGCACAAGCAAACAAAAAAGAAATAACTACACCATGAAACAACTCAAACAAACAAAAGCATACAAGTCCAGAGCAATCTCCAATAACATGGACATTACCCACACCCATTACTCATCCTCATCACCCATACTCCATACCCACACCCCTTACACACACACATCACTCATATCCATCGCCTAATCCCAATACCCACACTCAAAAACAATTGATAAAAGAAACAAAAGAAGAAAACTTAAACTGGATGATACAACAAAAAATATAATAAAGGCAGTATCAAACTTGATGAACAATATAAACTCAGAAAAATCAATTTTAAAAATAATTATGGAAACAATGAATGATTTCACTCCAATATTAAAACAAGCAATAAATCTGATAAATGAATAAAATAATAACTTGGGATGCACATTCTATTCAAAACAAAAAAACAGAGCTGAACTATCTAATATTCAAAGAAAACCCAGGAATAATAGCATTAAACGAAACCTGGTTAAAAGAAAAAGACACATTGAATATAAATAATTATACAATAATAAGAAAAGATTGACTTAATCAAGTAGGTGGGGGCCTAGCTTTTTGCATAAAAAAAACTTACAATTCAAAGAACTAAAACTAAGGGATAGATATATAGACAAGATAGAAACAATGGGTATCAAAATAAATTATAAAAGTAAATGGCTAAATATTCTCCTGATATATAACCCTTGCAATGATATAAAAGCAGAGGAACTAGAATACTATACAGATCAAATCACAAACCCTAAAATGATACTAGGAAACTTCAACGCTCACCACCCGTGCTGGAATACAAAAATAAATCATAGACATACTAACAAAACAGGAGAAAGCAAAATAAAATGGATAAGCAAGAACAATCTAATATTATTAACTCCACAAAATTAAACAACTAAAATAGATCCCAAAACTGCAAAAGAGTCAACTTTAGATCTTGTAATTGCATCACCAATTCTAAGTCATTTGCAGATAAATACAGCAAAGCATTTAAACAGCGACCACCTACCAATAATAATAAAAGATAATATACATCAAGAAAACCAACTATTAAAAGAGAAAAAATGGCATTATACTAAAGAAGGATGGACAAACTTTCAAAAAGCAGTAAACAATATAGAAATAGATAATTTAACAACCATAGAAAAAACTACAGAACTAATTAAAAAGATGGCACTAAAATATTTCCAGTTGGAAATAAGGAATCACCAGGACAAACCAAACAAGCCGTGGTGGAATAAAGAGTGTCATGATATCATAAAAGAAAAAAACAAAGCATTTGATAAATGGAGGAAGAAACCCACAAAAGAAAACTAATCAACATATAACGAACTTTTAGCAAAAGCTTGATTCACAATAAGTCAACTAAAAAAAGATTCTTGGTAAATGTTCTTTAAATCAATAAATGTTTAAATTCCCCCAAGGAACATCTGGAATTTCATAGAGAAACTATCAGGAAAAAAAAATACAACAGAATACCTTTAATAAAAAATGATCTGCCTTTAACAAATAAAAAACATAAATTAGATAAATTCAAAGAAGAATTTAAGAAAACAGTAAGCAAAAAAACCTAAAAAATGTTTGTCAGATTTAGAAAAAGAAAGGCTATTCACCAAAAAATACAAACGAATTGGATAAAAAACTAACTTTAGTAGCGCTAAAAACAGTAATAAAAGATTCCAAAAAATTATAAAGCCTATGGCCCAGATGAAATTCCTTACGAATTTTATAAGAACATCCCAGACAACGTGATAGAGTCAATATTAACTAATTTAAACTCTCACTGGACCAGAGGAGAATACCAGAATCTTTAAAAAAATCGTAATAAAAAACCCCAATAATAAAGCCCGGAAAAGACCCTTCAGAAGCAAATTCATACAGATTTATAAGTAGAATTTCATGCATTGGCAAAATATATGAAAACATAATAACAAAAAGACTAACTTTGTGGTTAGAACAAAACAACAAATTAGATAAAGATTTAATAGGCTTCAGACCAAACAGAAGCATCATTGATGCACTACTTATAACTAATAACCATATAAACAAAGCATTCATAGAAAAAAAATATACAATAATAGCATGTATTGATTTAGAAAAAACTTTTGATACTGTCAATCATTATTGATAAAAATTATTCAATTATTATTATTCAATATACTAATGAATGATTTAGATTTATCTGAAGGAGTTGAAAAAATAATATACGCAGACGACATAACCAGAGTAACAAGCAATAAAAGCCTAATAGAAGCTTCCACTAAAATTGAAACAGAACTACAAAAACTAAAAGAATGGGCCAATAACCGGACTTGAAATAAATTTTACAAAAAGTAAAGTAATGTGTTTTCAAACAAAAAGATAAATCAATTTCCCAAAGGGAATAAAAATAGAAATACAGAAATTGACTATACTCATAGCCAAAATTCTAGGACTAACATTTGATGCCCCAGACTAAAATAGAAAAAACATATAGAAAAAATAAAAGTAAAAAAAATATTAAAAAAATATTATAAACATAATTTAAAAACTTGCCTCACTAAACTGGGGAGCAACAGAAAATCTACTAAAATTTTATAAAATATACAAAAAAACAACAGAATATGGAATGACAATCTATGGAGCAGCAAAGAAACAAAATTTAAAAAAAACTAGAAACTTTACAAAATAAAGTACTTAGACTGGCAACTGGCTGTTTCAAAACCCCCAATCATAACTCTTCAAGCAATAACAAACATACCACTACTGTCAATTAGAATCAAAGAACCCTGAATGCATACAATGACGAAAACCTTAAATAAACCCAATAACATGCCAATAAAACAACAAAAAAAAATGTAAAACAATCCTCAAAGAGATAAAGATCATTGATACACAGAGCTACTAAAACAAAAACAAACTTAAACATAGACTTAGCCCTAAATATGACATCAAATATATCCCCAATACCCCCATGGTACAATATATCTGAGTATATATAAACAAACTTTATGAATAACATAACAAAAAATACCCCTCAAATAATCATTAGCAAAAAAATACCAGGAATTAACAAATACTATTTATAAAGATTACAAAAAAATTTTCACAGACGGCTTATAGATAAAAAAACCCAGAATAACCTAAGCGGCCATCTTCATTCAAAACAAAAATAAAAAAAACTATTTGGAAATTACCCCCTAGAATAGAAATCACTCGAACAGAACTATTTGCCATAAAACAAGGACTATTATATATAACAAACAACAATTTAACACACACAGTAATGTAGACAAGGTATGAATAATGGCCCGGGCCTCGCTGCCGGGGTTTTATATTGTCGCCCTAGCATGCGCGACCACTCATGCCAAATACCAGTATCCCATGCCGTTTCTTCGTAATACTACGAGGATATTTTTGAAATTTCAGTTTTCATTATTTTCTAAAGTCTTGACTTCCATATTTCCTGATATATCTAGACTGAAGATTTTTTTGTTGTTATATAGACTCCATCTCTTCTTCTTTTAACGTAGGTTCATGTCTGAGCCGCCGTGGTCCACAGCATGATACTTAATTGTAGTTTTCATTTGTGATGCTCTTGGAGTGAGTACTGGTAGGGTCCCCAGTTCCTTTCCACGGAGAGTGCCGGTGGTACCTTTTTGGGTAATCATTCTCTCTATTTATCCGGGCTTGGACCAGCACTGACTTGGGCTGGTTTGGGCCACCAGTGGTTTAGTAGGCAATCGAGGTGAATTTCATTGCCCAAGGGAACAACGTCCCGGGCCCGGGTGACTCGAACCCTCGAACTCAGATTGCCGTCGTTGACTTCTTGAGTCCGACGCTCTAACTATTCGGCCACCGCGGCCTTATAGACTCCATAGTTGATCATTATTCAGTCTATAGTCTGAATAAAATAAGCAGTGTGTGGCATCATGGAGTTGAAATCATCAGTTTGTTGCATTTTTTGTTTTTGCAGTGTAAAAATTAGAAAGTGTTAAAAACGACTGAATCACACTTTCAGTGGCAGAAAAATAATATTTTGCCGTAATTGTAATAAAAAAAACTCATGGGATGTCCATACATACACCATGGCATGTACATACATGCCCCTGGCAGATAGTCCCGCCATGCCATGGCATGTGCGTACATGCCGCCCGTCGGCAAAGGGTTAAGACACCTGAAGATCTTCTTACAAAGAACAAAAATAATAGATATAATCTAAAAAACTCCAATCAACAGAGAAGAGTCAAGAAACATAGATCCAGGGAATATAGACTTCAAAAGTCTAAAACCCTAAAAAGGAAGAAGAAGAACTCTAAAACAACATATAAGAAGAAAGAAGAAGAACCAGGGTATCATGCAAGCCCAGAATCCAAACCTAACCTACCCTACTTTCTATTTATTCCCTATAACCCTCCCCCACCCCTTAATCAGCAGAAAATGCAACATTAAGAACTCTGGCTGCGAGAGTGTTGTGGACTTCCTCTGTGAGCGGTGATGTGCGTCGTATATTTTCGTCATTTCGTGAGAATTATGAGGTCACAGGTAACTTAAATGAACCGCTATGAATCGTCAACTCAAAATCTACCTACACTCATTAAAGGCGAAGCAGTCGAACAGTAGAATCCCTTCTTCTTCTTCTTCTTTCTTGTTATAGGGTTTTAGACGACTGATTGTCTATATCCCCTGGATCTTCTTTTTCTAGGCTTCTTGTTTCTTAAATTATCTCAGATAATTTAGTTGTTTGTAGGAAGATCTTTGTGTGTCTTAATATGTAGTACTTTATTTTAGATGGCTGATCTGCACCTGTAATCAGAAGATTAATGTCAACATCATTAATTTTTACTCGTCTTAATGCATCTTTTAATTTTGTTCTATGGGAGTTGAATCTTGGGCAGTATAACAACATTTTGTTCTTTTGTCTCTTCTTGGTTCTTGCCCCATCTGCAAAAAGGGTCATTATCCATTTTCTTCTGTAAAGATGTTGTTTCAGTCTTGGGGTTTTTGGGTTTATGAGTCTTGTGATGCATGTGTTATTTTTTCTATATTTTGCTCTAGTCCAGGGGTTTTCTGTATTGTCTTTGATGAGATAATTTTTTGTACTTAGGATTTTTTTAATTTTTGATTCCCCATTGTTTGTTATTTTTTTCTTAGTTTCTTTTATATAAAATTTGGGATCTGTGGTATAGACATGGGATTTTTTATTCATGGGCCTTCTTTGCCGCTAGATCGACAATTTCATTTCCCTTAATGTTTTTGTGTGATGGAATCCACTGTATCTTAATCTTTTGTTTTCGTGTTGAGGGGAAGGTATTTGTTTTTGTATTTCATATGTGATTTTTTTAATTTAGTGGTTTAGGGTTTTTTATTAATTGTAGTGATGACTGTGAGTCAGTTAGTATTATTGTTTTTGTCAGTTTATTATTTATTACATACTTTAGGTCCTTGTTTTATGGCAAATAATTCTGCGGGGTTTATTTCTATTTTAGGAGGCAATTTCCAAATGGTTGTTATATTTTTGTTTTGGATGTATATAGCTGCTGAAGTTGAGTCTGGTCTTTTATTTTTGAACCATCAGTGAGATTCTGTTAAAGTCTTTATAATTGATATTTAAACAATTCCTGGAATTGTTTTTGGATTTATTTGAGGAGTATCTTTTGTTATGTTGTTCATAAATTCTATTTTTATATTTTCTGAAATATCGTACCAAGGTGGTATTGGGAATATGTTTGGTATTTCATTGGATCTATTTATATTTAGGTTTATTTTTGTTTTGTAGCTCTGTATACCAGTGATCTTTTATCTCTTTTAGGATTATATTCATTTATGCATTTTGTTTTTTGTTGTTTTACTGGCGTTGTATTTGGCTTTTAGAATTTTTGCTAGTTGAATGCATTCAAGTTCTTTTATTCTTTGTGATAAAGATGGGGTGTTTGTCAATGCTTGAGAGCTATGATTGGTGTGTTCTAAAACATCCTGTTGCCAGTCTTAAAATTTGGGGTTTTTTAGTGTTTCAAGTTTTTTTAGATCAGATTCTTTTGCTGCTCCATAAATTGTTAACCCATTTCAATTTTTGGTTTTATGTATATTTTATGAACTTTAATAGAGTTTCTCATTTGCTCCCCAAATTTTGTGAAGTTAGTTTTTTCATTAGTTTTTTCTATTTAAGATATCTACTTTTTAAATTTTCTAAAAGTTTTTTCCCTTTTAGTTTGGGGGCGTCTAAAGTTAGACCTAAAATTTATGACTTTGAGGGGTATTTGATTTCTATGTTGTCTATTCTTATTTTTGGTAGTTGGTTATCTTTTTTTTTGAAAACACATTTGTTTACTTTTTGTAAAGTTTATTTTCAGGTCCAGTGATTGGCCCAATCTTTTAATTTTGTAGTTTTCTTTCCATTTTGTTTTGGGCTTCTGTTAAGTTTTTATTACTTGCTAATAGGGTTATATCATCTGCATATATAAATCTTTTCAATTTCTTTTGATAATTTAGATCATTTAAACATTATATTAAATAAAGTTGGGCTATTTTGGGGAGCCTTGAGGTACACCACTTTTTTTTTGTTCCTTTTTCGGAGGTTTGTTTCCAATTTTTTTTTGGAATGTTCTTTTTCTAGTAGGTTTACAAACCTTTTAGGGTATTTTCCCCTGATGCCTAGTTTTGACATTTTTATTAGAAGTGCTTTATGGGTTTACGTGTCGAAAGCTTTTTCTAAATCAAGCATGCTACAATTATATATTTTTTATCTATGAATGCTTTTTTTATGTGACTACAATTTTATGTAGTGCATCAGTGGGATTTTTATTTGGTCTAAAACCGGTTGGTCTACATCTAGCTTATATTGTGTTCTAGCCACCATATTAATCTTTTTGGGTTTTTATATTTCAAATATCTTGCAATGCATGAGATTTGCTAATGAATCTGTAAGAGTTTGATTCTGAAGGGTTTTTTTCCCGGTTTTAGTTTTGGGGTTTATTATGGCATTTTTTAGTGATTCTGGTATTCCCTTTGATCCAGTATGAATTGATATTGGTTAGGATTGCCTCTAATATATTATTTGGGACATTCTTATAAATTCATAGTCATTTCATCTGGTCCGTATGCTTTATTGTTTTTGGGATTTTTGATTGCTGTTTTAATTCCAAGAGGGTATTTCTTTATTTATTTCATTAGTGTTCTTTAAGTTAAATAAAATTTTTTTTTCTAAGTCTGACATAAGTTTTTTTGGGTTTTACTAACTGTTTCCATATATTCTTTTTTGAATTTATCTAATTTTTGTGCAATTTCTGTTATTTGGGAGATTGTTTTCAATTAATGGATATTCCATTGTTGTTATTTTTCCTGTTTAATTTCTTTTGGAAAAATTCCAAATTATTTTTGGTGATGTTTTAAAATTAATGTTGCACAAAACTTTTCCCATGATTCCCTTTTTGTTTTTGTTTATTATAAGTCTAGCTTTTGCTAATTGTCTCTTATATTCTATTTGATTTATTAAAGTTTGGGTTTTTCCCCCATTTGTTATAGGCTTTGTTTTTTTTCTTTTATAGTATCATTGCATTCTTTATTCCACCATGGTTTTTTTTGGTTTATCTTTGTATATTCGTGTTTCTAATTTAAAAAATTTAGGGCCGTATTTTTTATAGTCTCTGAAATTTTTTTGAGTGAAGTTAGATTTCCTATTTCTATACTGTTTAAATCTTGTTGAATATCCTCCACCCTTCTTTTGTATATTGCCCACTTTTTTCTTTTAGTAGGTTTTTGTCTTTGTATGAATTATCGTTTATTATTATTGTAAATGATCACTATCAAATGAATGTTGTTTTTAGTTTGGGTGTGACTTAGGGTTGGAGAACCAAATACTAGGTCTATGGTTTATTCTTTGGCTGTTTTTAGGGGCTATTCTAGTTATTTGATTTTTGGGGTTAGCATTATTAAATTGTTTTGACTGATCCATTTTATTATGTTTTGCCTGTTGTATTAATTTGTCTATTGCTTATGTTTTCGTTCCAGTAAGGATGATGGGCATTAAAGTCTCCCCTTATTAGTTTTGGGTCTGTGATTTGATCTGAGTAAATTTGGGGTTCTTCTGTTTTTATATCATTGCTGGGGTTATATTTTTTATTATTTTACCATTTCCTTTTATAGTTAACTTTTATTCCTAGGGTTTCTAATTTGTCCCTATATATTTCTCTTAGATTTATTTCTTTAAACTGTAATTGTTTTTTTTACATATGGCAAGCCTCCTCCTACTTGGTTTACTCGGTCTTTTCTGATTATTGTGTAATTATTTAGAGTAAATTTATCTTTTTCTTTAACCATGTTTCTGTTATGGCTATTAAGTTTGGATTTTCTTTATAAATTAAATAATTTAAGTTAGTTTCTTGTTTAACACAGATCTTGCATTCCACAATATAAGTTTTTCATATTTCCTTTTGCATGTTGCTAATTTCGTTTAAGACATCCGTTATGTTTTGAATTATTGGTTTATCCGAGTTTAAATTGTTTATTATTTTTGCTATTATTTTGAATATATTTGTAGCTAATTTTATCCAAGAAAAGTCCTCTACATTTTTTTTATTTTATCGTTGTGGTATCTTTATAGTTAATGGGTTGGTAGTGACCATGTAACTGGGGAATTTAGGTGTCTTTTGTTTGGGTTTTTTATTTTGGAATTTTTTATTTTCATCTGTGTTTGTTCATTTACATCTAAATGTGTAGTTTGTTGTGTGATGTTTGGAGTTCTTGTCTTCTTTCTGTTTGGGGTTTGGTTATTTGTTTTGTTGGGTTCTTTTTCCTAAGGGGAGGCTTTGTGGTTCTGTTAATTTATGTGCATATGTTTGTGTTTTGTTATCTTTTGTAGGCTGAGGTGTTATGGTTACTTGAACTTCTTGTGTGTTTGTTTGTTTGTGTAATTGTATTTGGTTGTTGTGTTTCACTTCTTAGTTTTTTGTTATTGGTTTTAGTTGTTGCAACTGTTTTTTTATCTCTAAGTTATTTGGTGTTTTTGTTTTTTTGTTTATTTCTTGTGCTAATTTATGCACTTTGCATTCTTGTGTGTTTGGTGAATGATTTTCTTCACAATAAAACAATGAGAGGTATTCTGGCAATCTTTATAATTATGTCCATATTGGCTACA
>NC_051402.1:49671658-49681658 GCF_015228065.2 Penaeus monodon | reverse complement strand
ATAATATATGCCGCGGTGGCCGAGTGGTTAGAAGTGTCAGACTCAAGACTGTCACGACGGCAATCTGAGTTCGAGGGTTGGTCAACGGACGGGCGCGTTGTTCCTTGGGCAAGGATCTTCACCTCGATTGACCTACCTTAGCCACTGGGTTGCAAGCCGTGCTGTCCAAAGCCCAGATAGATAGAGAGAAGGATTACCTAAAAGGTAACACTGGCAACTCCTCCGTGGAAAGGAACTGGGGAAGGGACTCTACCACGTAATCACTCCAAGGAGCATCACAAACAATTGAAAAACTACAATTAAGTATCATGCTTTGCCTGATTGCGGCTCAACATGAAACCTACCGTTAAAAAAAAAAAGAAAGAAAGCTTATATATATATATATAATATAATATATATTATATATATATATAATCATATATACTATATGCGCGAATGTGTCTTGTGTGTGTTGTGTTGTGTGTGTGTTGTGTTTGTGTGGTGGGGTTGTTTGTATTGTGTGTGTGTGTGTGTGTGTGTGCGTGTGGTGTGTGTATGTGTGTGTGGGTGGTGTGTGTGTGTGTGTGGTGTGTGTTGTGTGCGTGTTGTATGTGTGCGTTTGTGTGTGGTGTATGTGTGTGCAAGTAGAACATTCGAAGGGAAGTACAAGAAAAACACACGAATTTGCCGACGGTCTTTTCGTTCTATTGCTTTATCAGGCCATTAAAAGAGGAGATCACAACAATAGAATAAATTACTCGTAACATGTACAGAGCAGGCTCATTACCAAATGTATTACTTTATCACAGCTCGCAAGGTATGCTGTAATCTGGCTAAAGGGTTTCGTAGTCTGACCTCTTTTCCTTATGATATCCCGATTTCTTACCGAGAAGCTGTAGCTCTCTCATTTGCATTCCCAGCAGGGCCTCAGGTTTCTGTCAACTCCGAGTGTGGCAGGGATGACGGTAATATAGAGAAAATATGAGAAAAATTAGAAGAGGGTGCAGGGTATGATCTTGTGGTATGTCCGTCTCTTTTTGTGCTAAGAGGATGCCTCGGAGTATTGTTTCATGAAAAAAATAATTATATAGGATACCTCATTCTCATGAAATTCAGTGGCTGCAGATCCTCAGTGCTTGAGGAAGGAGACAATACAACACCACATGTTTCTTTTTCTTTTGCTGTGAGACGGAATAGTAATAAATATAATCGTCTTTATTTGTAGGCTTTCTGTATACAGAGAAACGTAGGCCATTCGTAATCCGAATAGGATCAGAGTGTCCAGTATTCTGTCTTGTTTTCTCCCGGTGAAATGGATTTCTCGTGGGACGGAGTTAAGCCGCATCAGTGTAGTGTTAGCACGACCTTTCGGGAGGACAAGGACGGAAGACGTCATCTACGTAACGAAGCAGCATTTTTGCGATTATACCCTTAAAATTATTCCTCTTTCAAGTCTCCCCATGACCAGGCGGGTTATGACTGCACTAAGGAGAGCCCATGGCAGGGACCACTAATCTGCTGATATCACCCTGCATATCGACGTTCGGATGCGATAATAAAAAGCTGGACCAGTTTTGACGTAAGATCCCTCTTTATCACAGTACCCACAGACGGAGCATCCGGGTAGCAGTCGAGAGGCTCAACAGCTCCATGACAGATGACTGCCGAAACATCACTTCGGGAGCAGTGAAGTTATGCGGGACTGCAGTGTGGTGTGTGTGTCTTAGGGATGTGTCTGACTAAATGATCCTTCCCCAGGGGAGTAATAGTTAGGTAATCTAAATACTACTGTATCTAGATTTGACTTACCCAGTATATGCAAACTACCCGCATGCGAGTGTGTGTTTGCGTTCATGCACACTCACGTCGCACGCGCGCCCATGAGCATACTCATGTGTAAATACACACACACACACACACACACACACACACACACACACACACACACACATATATATATATATATAGATATATGTATATATATATATATATATTATTATATATATATATAGATTATAATAATATATATGCACGCACACACATACCACACACACACACAAACCACACACACACCCAAACACACACACGGGACACACACACACACACACACAAACTACACACACATACAAACACACATCACAAACACACAAAAACACACACACACACACACACAACACACATCACAACAAACACACATTACCCACACCAACACACACAATGTGTGTGTGTGCGTGTGTATTTTTATATTTTTATATATATATATATATAAGATATATTAGAAGAAGATATATACGAGATATGACATAGAGATATATATGATATTAGAGATATATATAACGGATAGATATCATATCATTATATATATATAATAATATTATAGGATATATATATATATCTACACAAATATGTCTATATTTATATATAGATATATAGATCTATATATATATATATATATATATCATATATACGTATATATATAATATATATATAATATTATATATATATATATATATATATATATAATATATATATATCGAATGTAATGTAAACACACACACCACACACACACAACCACACCACCCACACACACAAACACACACACACACCACACACCACACGGACACACATATCACACACAAATATTATATATATATATATATTATATGATATATATATATATATATATATTATTCTATATAAACAGATATATATAGATATATACTATATATACTATATATATATATATATATATATAATAATCAGATATAGTATATGATATACTAATTGATACAATATATATATATGATATATTATAGATTGTATATACATACAATATATATATAGTGTATATATATGTATGTATTATGATTATATACATACTATAGTATTATACATATGATACATGTACATGATCAACCACCACACGCACCACACACACACACTCCACCACACCAACACTATCACACACACCAACACACACACTCACACACAAACCCCACACACTCACACACACACACACACACACACACACACGTGAAATAAATATATATACACATATACATATATCGTTTTTCTGTGTATGTGTAAACACGTTTTCCTTTGCCGTCCCCTTAGCAGAGCGGGTCGCTGCCGTCTCCCGCGTCAGCAGGTGTCAGCCGAAATGAAGTGACCGCGAGACTTCCCCGCCTCGCGCGCGCCTGATTAGTATGCCGCGGGCGGCCGGCAGGGGCCTTCGCCGCTCTTCCAGCTCGACATCCTTCCCAATTTATGCTAAAGCATTTGCTTCACTGAACAAAAATCCCGGCGCGCGGTCCATGGCCCGTTGATATCGCCCATCGTTTATTCTCGATATTTTGCTCACGAATCTCGTTATGAGTTTTTACCAATATGTCATCCGAGCTTCTCCTACCGCGAGCGGACTAGAGGAATAGATGTCGCTGGGGTGCGCTACTTTGGCCTCTGTGCACTACGACCGTAAGGGCGACCCCACATCCGTCTATGAATAGCCTTATGACGAGGGAATTTGGGATATTGCGTTTATGTTCACTGCTCGGGACCAAAATGCCTCCGGATAACGACCGAAGTGAAATTGGCGCAACGCGAAGGAAATGAAGTACTAAGGAAGAAGGTGTGACAGGAAGAGTAAATGAAGAGAACACGAACATAATGCTTACCTAACATGTTCCAAATGTTTAGGATTACACATATTTGTTATGTAATGTGGAGTATTGAAGAAACGTATATCATGAGATATTATTAATCACATATTAGATAATCACAATACATATACATACATACATGCATATGCACACACACACACACACATATATATAGAGATATAGATTATGAGATAGATAGATATGATATGCATATATAATATATATATTATAGATATAAGAAGTAAGATATAGAGATATGTATATGCATAGAGATATATATATAGATATAATTATAGATAGAGATATATAGATATAGATATATGATATAATATATATCTATATACACACACACACACACACACATACACACACACACACACACACAAAGATTATAGATATAGGTATAGAGAGATAGATATGAGATATAATATCTATATAGTACATCATATAGATACATATACACAACACATGACATATACATATAGATAATATTATAATTATATATATAATGTATTATATCTTGTATAGATATATTATACATATATATTATATATATCTAATATATATAGATATATATATATATATAAAATTATGTTATTAATATATATATATTATATATATAATATTATATATGATATAAATTTAAATTAATTTTTATATATCCATAGATATATACTATTATATTATATATATAACATATATACATATAATAGATTATATATATATATAGATATAATAATATCATATTATATAATATATCTATACTATAATATGATATATATATATATGATATATTATAATCTATATATAATAAGTATAATATATATAAAATCTATACATACACACATATATTTGTCCTGGGTAAAGCAAATAACTGCACCCTAGGGTTCCCTTGAACAGGGGAAGGCATAGCACCCTATTAGCTCCTATACCAGGGTTGCGGTGATGAAACTGTCGGCAGGCAGGGCAGTGGATATTGCGTGAAAACACCTTCAGTTCTACTGATACTGGTTCACAAATAAATGTCTGGCGTATTACAGTGGAACTGTTTTAAAAGCGGGCAGAGATAGTCCTCCGAATTAGTTGGAGACCTCGCGAGTGAGAAGAAGCGGGGGATTCCACTCAACTTTTATTTTTCCTGACAAACATTTCTACCCAATGCTTTAGAATACAGAAACGATAATTCATACCACATCGCCGTCGGTGGGTTATGAAGGGCGCGTTAGTTAGTGGGCAACCAGGCTGACAAGTTTAAAAACAGCATTCTGGAAGACAAAGAAGATAAAGAAAACATGTCCAAATAAGAAACACATAAAAAAATCGGACTCAATGAACAGCGAGGATGAACACCGCACTGTGGACGAAGTTATAAAGCCATAAAAGAAGCTAAAGAATAACAAGCGCCCGGAATAGATGAAAACAGACAGAACTAATTAAGAATGCTGGCGAAAGTGTTAATACTTCTTCTACAAACTCTGTACAAAAATAGGAATGAAAGACACTAGGCCAGAAGACTGGGTAAAATCCGTCTTTACTCCCATACCTAAAAAAGGTGGACGCAATCCAATGCAAAAAATAATAGGACAATTGCCTTAATAAGTCACAGCAGCAAATTGTTGAAATTATTGCTGAAAGAATGAAGTAAGTGAAGTTAGAGAGGAAATGCAGACTGAACAAGCGGCGTTTTCGCCCTGGAAAGGTACAGAAAACCAGACGTCTAAATTTAAAAATTAGAATCATAGAGGAAAAACAGCGAAACATCAAAAAGGACCTTATTAAAAAAAACCCCCCTTGTGTTTCCCACGATATGTGAAAGGGCTTTTGATACTGTGATCAGATATCCTCTGGAATAACATGTACGGATATGAAGTTTCCAAAAGATCACTCATCTAATACATAAAGGCCTTGTAGACCAACAAACAAGAGCGTAAAGAACCACTTATGGTGTAACAGAATGGTTCTGAAGTCAAGCAAAGAGTACGATAGGGTTGCATTTGTCTCCGCAACCTCTTTTAATATATTTTCTGGAAACAATTATGAGAGGTTGCCTCTAGAGAATTTTGAAGGAACTGTGATTGTTGGAGGATACCAAAATATTCAAATCTCGAGGTACGCGATGATATAGTTTTGATTGCCAGCAGTATCACTGAACACAACAACTACTAGATAAAGTTAGAGAAGCAAGCGAAAAGCTGGCTTAGTTTCTTATGCCAAGAAAACTAAGATCATGAAGATTCAAAGATAACTGAATGAACAATGATGAACATGTTACAATCAATGGCATGGACTGTGGAAAATGTGAAGAGTTCACTTATGCTTGGAGCTGTTTTGAACTAATAATATGATGATTCGGGAGATAAAAGAAGTGAATTACCAGTGCCAAAAGTTCCACAATTGCTCAATAACATCTGGAAAGGACCGAAGCATTACTTACGGACAAAGTGAGGTCTATTGAACTCATTAGTTTTCCAATTGCATCATATGTTCTGAGTTTTGGGGGTTGAAGTAGATAGACAAGAAAAGATCAATAGTTTGAAATGTGGTGTTACCAGACGAGTACTGCGTATAGTGGACAGAGAAGAAGACGAATGATGAAGGCTGAGCAAAATAAAATGTAAGACGACTGTTGGAATCTTGAACAAGAGGAAATTAAAGTTTTTGGTAATGAAGAGCAGTAAAAAGTATGAGAAAAAACTTGCCTGACAAGGATGGTGATAGAACAGAGGAAGAGGCAAACCGAAACAAGACTGAGCGACAATATCAAAGATATTTGCGGGCGTGTTACGATGTACAAGGTGGAAAGAAAGCGTAAGATCGAGTTTTAAGGCGAAGGATGGTGGAGAGGTCCACGGCTGCTCAAAAACATGAGCATACGTTTTGATGATGATATACAATATATCTATGTATATATATATATATATATATATAATATATATATATATAAATATACATACATATATACATATATATAGATATATATATGGATAGATATATATATATGAGAGATTATATGATATATATATACGATACAGGAAATAGAGACATATATATACAGATATATTTGTATATAATAATATATGAGCATATATATATATATAGATAGATATATAGTATTTTGTATAGATATACATATATATACATATATATATTAACATATTATATTATAGATAGATGATATATATGAGTTATATACTATAGATATAGGAGAAGATAGAGAGTATATATCTATGGATAAAATATAATATATATTAATATATAGTGATATAGATTAGATATATTAGTATATAGATATCATGTATAGATATATAGATATATATGAATTATAAATATATATATAGAGATATACATATATATATATCATATATATAGATCAATTATTATATATCATATATATATATATATTATATATAATATATATATTTATATAGCCATGGGCGCGGCCTAAATACCAGATGGTCCCAAGTAACCTTTCTGGAACGCACTCTTAAATAAATTCTTTCATTTAAACCATCGGTTCAGAGATCCCTGTGTATGTGTTCTAATCTCTCGCAATAGAGTTAAAAAATAACCATTTGGAAGGCCCACTGCGTTAATGCCATATCGTATTAGCACCTCCCATCTTTCGTTTCAGTATTTTTTTTTTTTTTTTTTTCTTTTTTTCCCCCCAACACTTATTAACAAAGGAATATATATGAATGTGCCCTTACCATAACGTTCAAATAATACAAAAAAAAATAACTAACTCCCTAGTCGGATTGCCTTAAATTTAACCCAGTTCTGTACATTTCTTTCAATCCAATGCATTAGTACAAACAAAACAGAAAAGAAATCAGCCAGGTTGTATGTTAAACGGGAAAAATACCCTTTCCTAGATTGCACAAACAAAAAACTCTCTCCCAGTGAATATAACAGAACAGATTTACTGTTCACGTTCTTGCAACAGCCAACACTCTTAATTGCTTAACATTCCTTCGTTGTGACAATTTTCATCATCAAATGCGCTTAGATTATTTATATCTTCAATGAAATCCTTTAGAACATACGAGTAAATGGTTCCTTTAGCGCCTTCTGAAGTCTACTCTTTCGGAAGGATTCCTTTCCTCTCCGAGGAAAGGATACTTCGGCTATATTATAGCTATGTACGAACGTTGTTGCCTACAATTGTCCACATACTGCGTTTGCTGGGCATTCTAGCATGACACAATCTATGCCAGTCGGCAACATGCAATGACAGGTTGTCCTCTGCCATTGGACTCCTATCTTGGTTGCATGATTCTCAAGTATTTTTCGCTAGCCTCCATTTCGAGTTTTTTTTGCCATAATTTTCTTTTGGTTTCAACCAAATTATATTATGCTTATTCTGACAATGGATGATTATTTCGGTTTGTTTTTAGCTCTACCATGATTTTTTGTTAGACAACCTGCTTCACTCTGTGGCATAAACCTTTGTCATTCAACTTCTTCGCTACATTCTAAGCGTTACTTTTCCCATGGCAGTAGTTAACGTCCTCTTTTATTGCATTACCGTCTAGTGGGGGAATCTCATCCTCTCTTATTCCCCTATAGTTTAGTTTCAGTCTGAAATGTCTTTCCGCAGCACATGAAACGTTATTTTCAGTTCCCTTTCCACCATGAGTCTCCTTCTTCTTGTTCCTTTTCTATTCATTATTTCAGTTCTTGCTAGGAATAGCTTTCATCAATCTGTTTGACTTAGTAACTATCTTTAGAATCAATATACTTCAATCCTTTTAGCTGTGTTTTTCTTTAAGTGATCAGGTTTCCTCAAGTCAGACATACTATTTTTCTGGTATTTTGAAGTAATCTTCATTATCATTCAGTCGATTAATACGGAAACACTGAGTTATCCTATTTGTCACATCTCATTATTACCGTATTTTCATTATCATTATTCAAATATTATATATGATCATCTCGTCATCCTCATCCTGATCACCCATCATCCTCATAATGTGTCGTGTGTACAGAAGTCAGTTGTTAACATGTTAGTGTGTGCAGTTGGGCGTATTCTCTTTGAATGGAAAACTCGTTGCAGAGCCAAAACAACGGGCGCTTTTTATGTGGATCAACACCGCCTGCAGAAGAGCAATAGAGCGACAAGGAAAGCCCTTTAAAGTGGAGTAATGAATTCACCATTCTTCATTTATCTGTATGTTTGAGCATTGGGATGCATGCACCAGACTTTGAGTGCATGCATATGTAATAACGTAAGCCGCGAGTTGTAAAGTTGGCTGGCACACAAGAGGTAATAACAGTCGGAACAACAGAAGAGCGGAGATGTCGAGCTGAGCACAAACGAGAAACTGAGAGAGACAAAGAAGCAGTTTGCTATGGCTGAGTGAACTCAGTCATCAGTGCGAGTGGCATGCGCGCCCACATGCTTTAAATCGTCGCTGTGTATGGCAGATATGCATGTTGGGTGGCCAGGTCGCGTCTCTCTGTGAGTGTCCTGTCAGAGTGCGCAAGTAGGCAGCACTCGCATCATTCGCTGAAGGTATGGTCGAGCATTTGATACGAACCCCTGCGAAAAGTTTCCATGGTCCAAGATTGGACCCGAAAATGAGTAGGTAGTATATTCACTACAATGAATTCAAAATTATTCGAATTATTGTAACAAAAATGAAGTCAGTGAACCGGTAGATTTGCGAATCCCAAATTGCAAAAAAATTAAGTAGGTTAAAACACAAACCACTATGACGCCGGAAAAAACACGAGAATGCTCGTGTAGATGTGACTTGTTGCCAAAACAAGCTCAACAAAGAAGTATAAATCAGGTCACTGCCAAATCGATTTGTAAATATGTCCGTCGGCGAACTTTTGGAACAACAATTGAAGCACCGTGCTCTCTCCACAAGTGAAAAAAAGAAAAATGAACAATTTGAAATGGTAGTATATCGCTGAATTCCGTGAAAGGCACGCGCGGCGATCCATACGAACTCAGACGCAAATAGTTTGGGCGTCCGTGGCCGGAGAGGCGCTCTGATGCGCAGCGCCCCGCTGAAAGGTGCTTGATGCGGCGAAAAAAAGGCGCCAGGGCTTGGCACTCATGGGCACGCACGAAAAAATCATGCATGCAAAACGTTCTAAAAACTTAAAAAAATACATCTATACACATTCCTACACTAAGCACACGAACTTAACACAAACAACATACAGACAACCCAATCATAACAGACACACACAAATAACACAATACCACACACACACACATACACATACAACACACACACACACACCACACACACACACACACCACACACACACACACACACATATGCATATATATGAACTAAGGAACAATGCAATGCCACCTGACCAGACTTCGAAACTAGGTCACTCCGGAT
>NC_051402.1:49659158-49661658 GCF_015228065.2 Penaeus monodon | reverse complement strand
CTCAATTTTTGCATATCACTTTCACTATAAATAACCCCTGGAAAAACGAAGACGCTTTTTCCACCCAAATAATGCGGTTACAAAGAGACATCAATACACGCGTGACCCATGTGTGGGCAGGGTTAAATAAACAACTTCAAAGGAAGTCTAAAATCAAGAACAAAAGTGCAACGACCGTGAGCCTGCATGTACCCGGTGCTGTGTGAGGACATGTACCTCATGTACCCCTAGATTCCGGACTTTTTTTCTTACACCATCATTCTTACTAAAGCCACCGTGATTCGGCAAATATGGTTGCCACCTTGGCCATGTGCGCCTCACGCCAAAAGCAAATGCCACCACGCCGCCCTTTGTCTCTTTGGACCGCCTGCTGCACACACACACACACACACACACACACAAATACATATAAGTGTGTGTGTGTGTGTGTGTGGGACATAAAACCCAAAAATATATAATAAAAATAATTATATAATATATAAATAAATATTGTGGGTTTTGGGGTGTGGGTGTCTTGTGTGGTGGTTAATAAAATTTTTAAGTAATAATATTTTATAGAAAAATTAAAAAAAAAATATACATTATAATATAAAATATAGAAATTTTATAATTATAGATAAAAAATATAAAATATATATATAAATAAAAAAAAATAAAAATATTTTAAAATTAATATATTTATATATATTATATATAATATATATATTATATATATATATACTGCGCGATGGTCTAGGGTTAGAGCATGGACTCTAACCCTCATGTCCCGATTTAAATTTCCTCGTCACGGCAGGCGAAAAAATGCCTCGTGTGACTGCTGCTCAGCCCTTCCAGGGGGGGAAAACGCCCATACCCCCTTTTGAGAAGTCAAACACAGGTGTCGTAGCGGAAATCGCCCCCGGGGATTGGGAAAGCCGAACCGCGGTTAAAGGAAGGGCACCAATCGGGCAAGGGGAGACGCCAAAACCTCTAAAAAAAAATTAAGAGGGGCCGACGGAAATAGGCGGGGAAAAAAAAAAAAAAAAAAAAAAAAAAAAAAAAAAAAAAAAAAAAAAAAAAAAAAATATAAAATTAATATAATATATATAATATATATATATTATATATATATACATATTATATATATATTTAATTATTTTTTTTATTCACACACACACACACACACACACTCACACACACACACACACACACAACACACACACACAATATAATATATATATATATATTTATTATATATAATATTATATATATATATATATATATTATATAAAATATAGAATATATATATATATAATATATTATATATATATTATATATCTATATGTGTGTGGGTGTGTGTGTGGGTGTGTATAACACACAAACACAATGGCACAACACACACTTTTACATTATATACACATTCAAAAAATTTTTATAAAATAACACTTTCATGATACACACAAACACACCTACACACACAACACACCACACACAACCACACACACACCCAACACACACACATAATATTTTATATATTATATATTAAATATATAAATATATATATATTTTAAATTTGTGTGTGTTGTGTGTGTTGTGTGGTGTGTGGGTGTGTGTATGGGTGTGTGTGTGTGTGTGCATGAATGTGTGTTTTTATATAAATATATTTAAATTTTGGTATAAAACATAGAAAATGTGTGTGTGTGTGTTGTAAACACCACAACACACACCACAACCACACAAACCAAACCACATATATATATTATATATAATATATTATATAAAAATTAATTATATATATAATATATGTGTGGTGTGTGTGTGGTGTGTGTGTGGGGTGTGTGGTGTGTGTGGTGGTGTTGTGTATGGTTGTGTGTGTGTGTGTGTGTGTGGTGTGTGGGTGTGTGGTTGGTGTGTGTTTTGGTGTGTGTGTGTGTTGTGTGTGTGGTGTGGTTTTTGTACACGTGACATACACACACCACACTTTTTAAATATGTAGATACATATTCAAAATATTATAAAAAATACATACATTCATATGTGTTGTGTGTGTGGTGTGTGTATATGTATATATATGTAATATATATATTATATATATTATATATTAATATAATATTATATAAAATAATATAATAAAATAAATTTGTATATGCAGATACTTTAAATATATATTATAATATATAATTATATATAATTATATATATTATATATATATATATATATATATATCTGTGGTGTGTTGTGTGTGTATATAATTTTTTTTAAATTATATATAATAATATATATATTAATATATTAAAATATAATATATATTTTATTTTATAAAATATATATAAAATATATATTTTTTAAATAATTAATATAATATATATATATATATATATTTTAAAATATTTTATAAAATAATATATATATATGCGCGCTGGTGTTGGTGTGTGGGGGTTGTGTGTGTGTGGTATGCTATATATATATATTTATTATATATATTTTAAAATTATATATATTTATATATATATATTATATA
>NC_051402.1:49634753-49637253 GCF_015228065.2 Penaeus monodon | reverse complement strand
AGGAAACCAGGAAAATGGGGTTGCACAGCTTACCCGCAACTGTACACTGTATGTTGCAATGTAACATATAAATCATATATTTTAAGAAGTGGAATTAGCATGATGAATTTCTCAATCTCTCTCTCTCTCTCTCTCTCTCTCTCTCTCTCTCTCTCTCTCTCTCTCTCTCTCTCTCTCTCTCTCTCTCTCTCTCGTCTCTCATCTTCTCTCTCTCTCTCTTCTCTCTCTCTCTCTCTCTCTCTCTCTCTCCGAATATAGTAAACCAGTGCATTCGTCGATTACGAAAAAGCAGTCTACTCAGTACATATGACAGCAGCATTAGAAGCTATTTGAATTATCTAAGATTTGCGAACGATATTGTTCTCTTTGGCGAGTCAGCAAATTAAATGTAACAGTTGATAAACGATTTGAACAGAAAAAGTCTGAAAGTTGAACTTCAGATGAACAGGAAATAGACTAAAGACTTGTTCTGCAATCAAGTTTATTTTGAACAGACGTGAAAGTACTAGAAGTGGTTGACGGGCATATTTATTTAGGACAGCTCATGTAGACAAACGCATCCAGCGAAGAGAAAATAGATCGACAAATTAAGACAGGTCGTTACGCCTTCGGCAAACAAAGCTGCGTATTAATTAAAGAAGTCCCTTGCCGTTACGTTTAAAGAGAAAAGTCTTTCTATGTGTCCTTCCCGTCATGGGTCAGAAGTGCCAGATAAGGAATGGAAAGCTCGAAGCTGGAAATTAGCCTAAGAGATGTGATAAGGGTAGCATGGATCAAGGAACAGACCAAAGTGCAGTAGGAGACATACTTGGGAGTATTAAAAAGAACCTGACAACAAGTGAATAAAGAAGGTAACAAATATAGCTAATACCAGGAGGTCAAATGCCAGTGATTAAATAACGAAATTCGAGGTCCAAAAGTGGAAAGAGAGAGCGCATGTTTGGGAAGACTGGAAAAGACTGTGGGAGGCCTATGTCCTGCAATTACAGGCTGACGATGGAGATTATATATATATATATATATATATATATATATAATATATATATATATATATATGTGTGTGTGTGTGTGTGTGTGTGTGTGTGTGTGTATGTGTGTACGTATATATACATACACACACACACACATATATATATATATATATATATATATATATATATATATATAGATAGATAGATTTGTGTGGGGGGGGAGGGGGTATATATACATTTTTTTTTTTTTTTTTTTTTTTTTTTTTTTTTTGGTAGGTTATTATGATAAGATATATTAATTGAGTTTTTCAGTTTTAGTTTGGAGTAGAGTGGAGGTAGTTTTTAGATCCGGGTTTATTTTATTTAAAAAAACTCTCATTTGGGTTTGGAAGATATGGTAATATAATATAATGGAGGTAGGGAAGTTTTTTGAAAAGGAAAAGGTTGTGGAAATGAAAATAGATTTTAGGGAATTTGATAAAATTAAAATGAGGGTTAAAATAAATATATATAATATAAAATATTATATATAAAATATATATATAATATATATTTAAAATAATATATTATATTATATAATATATATAAATTAATATTTTAAAATATATAATATTATATATATTTAATTATTGGAAACCAAATATATATAAAAAAATATAATATAATAAAATATAATATATATAATTATTAATTTTAAAATATTTTATAAAAAAAAGAAAAAAAAAAAAAAAAATATATTTATAATATATAAATATAAAATAAAAATTTTATATAAAAATATATATATATAATATATATAAAAATACATATATATTAATAAATTATGTATGTCCGTGTGCATATATATAATAAAATATATATTATATATTTATATTATATATATATATTTAAAATATATATATATGTGTGTGTGTGTGGTGTGTGGTGTGGTGTGGTGTTGTGGTGGTTAACAATATGAAATATAATATTTTAAAATATTATTTATATAATATAAATATTAAATATTATATATTATAGTATATACACTACGCATTAAGATATAATATATATATAATTATATTAATATAAATTTTAATAAATATCATATATATATACATATATATACGGTATATATATAAATAAATATAAAATAAAATTTTTTGTATATATATATATAATATATATAATTTTATAATATAATATATATATATATTAACATAAATACATAAAATGTATATATTATTATTTATATATATTATAATTATATTTAAAATATAGTATTATATATGTATAAGTGGTCGCGGTGGCCGAGTGGTTAAGCGTTGCTCAAGACTTCGACGGCAAACTAGTCGGGGTTCGATCACAGACCGGCCGGTTGTTCCCTTGGGGAAGGAACCTTTACCCACCCACCTATTTTATATAAGGTGCCACTAGTGCTGGTCCCCGACCGGACCAAAAAAAGAGAGAATGATTACCTAAAAAGTAACACCCGGCCCCAAAAAATCCCCCCCGTTTGGAAAAAGGGAAAAAAAAAAAAAAAAAAAAGGGGG
>NC_051402.1:49562477-49567477 GCF_015228065.2 Penaeus monodon | reverse complement strand
TCATTTAAAAAAAAAGTATATATATATTTTTTGTGAGAATGTGTGATATTTATGTTAATTGTAATTATCTTTTTAGACTCGGAGCTAATTATTTTTTTTACATAGTTTATATTTTGGGGTTCAGTAATTACAAAAAATTCTAAGCCATGAAGGTTGTACAAAGTGTAAAATACATATAATAACCTCAGTTTATGCCTCTTCAGTGTATAATCTGATATGGGAGAGAATATAGCAGTACTTACTTTTATATGGGTTGTATAGTCAGAAAATGTTTTAAAGCAAAAATGCATAGAATTAAGGGAGGCAATTTATCATTACTTAAAATGTAAAAAATGGAAAAAAGTGATGATAAAAAAATCAAATCCTGTCTTATATTTTACGTGCATACACAAATTTAAGCTAAACAAAATTTTCATTTTAAATAGATAAATATATATATATATATATATATATATATATATATATATATATATATATATATATATATATATATATATATATATATATATATATGCATGACATATCACATTATAATGAGGGCTCTTGGTTTTGGGTGTCTGTCTTGGGACAGAATTAAAATGCATTTTTTTCTTATTAATATAACCAAACAAAACATGGAAGCTAATTCTATCTAGCAATAGCAACTGTCCTTGTAATAAGTCTGGGTACTTGTGGGTATGTATGTGATGTGTAAATGTCTTGAACATCAATATGATTTATAGTTTTGTAAACAAAAGCACTCTGTTTCTGCTGTCTATGCACTCTTCATATTTTTGCCTTAAAGAATGAGAGACATCATTTGTCTCTGGGTCATCAGAGTCAGGAGAGAAGAGGTTATACCATTTAAACACATAAAATTCCTTTTTTGGAATATCTATGACTACCATAACCCAGCAGGGTGACAATTATTTTTGTCCATGTTGCTTGAATGCTTTGAGAGCCTTTCAAATTACATGCATTCACTATTACACTAGATGTAAGTTCTGAAAGAAAAATCTTATGACATTTATATCGTAAAAAATGCAATAACTGAGTAATTACTACAATTTTCATACTAGCTGCTACACTTGTTTGACTTAATTTTGAGATATAACTGAATTTTGCTCAAGAGAAAGTACTGCTACGGGAATTGTATTTTGCCTGAACTATAGTTACTCTTAAATGTGTTTTTATAATTATAATTAAGATTTATCTTTCACAATGATTTCAAAACATATTACTATTAAATATTTCACTATCTTACTCATATTCAGTTAACATAAATATATATGCTGAATACTGAATATAGCAAACATTAGTAAAAGATCCTTTGTATTTTGTTGCTTAAAATAATTTCTTTATGAAAATCATTCATGTGATGACCTAAATTGTTTTCTGTGGGTCTTTTGACTTATCACAAGCCAAAAGTTTTATATAAACTGTTTTGGCTCTGTTATGTTTTTAGCTTTGTAGCATGACTTTGTACTCCAGGAATGTAATAGCAAATACATATCAAACAGTTATCCCATGCATAAAGAAATAGTGATCATAAAGCAAATGAAAGTAATAATTAAGGTAATGCCATAAAAAATAAGCATTTATAATTCTAGTAATGAATGCATATGAGTAAAATTTGCCCTGTAAAGTACTAAAAGGCCCAGGGTTGGGGGTTATTCCTGTAAGCCGCCTTGGTATCCTCACAATGATTGTTCTCTGGTTACATCAGCTAGTGATAGAGGTTCGGACATCTTATGGCTAGTAATCCCAGTATATCTTCCACTTCACACATATTTGACACTTAATTTATATTATTTATATTTCTTACTCACAAAATAAACTTTAAGGTTTAATAAATATGGCTATACAAGCCTGTTCTTTAAATACGACATTAATATAATCTGGGCTTCTAGCATTCTGGCAAGGGAACTTTCCATGAGGTACCAAATTACAAACTCACTCAGTATTGTGTGCATCTACAACTCATATGTCACATGAATGACTATAATGAGATTATAACAGTCTGATTCTGACATAACGATCAATGCTGTAAAATCAATATTGCATAAACAGAGAAAGATTTTATTGTCTTGCACAACTTGTGCTAAAAAATATGGAGAGCAGTTTTCCAAAATGTAATCTAATCTAAAATGAAGAATTTATTTGTATTTTTTTCAGATGTTTTCCTTGACAATAAATAAATTAATTTACAAATTAAATATAATTGATATATATATATATATATATATATATATATATATATATATATATATATATATATATATATATATATATACACAGACATACATACATATATACATACATACATAAATACATACATACATACATACATACATAAATACATACATACATACATACATACACACACACACACACACACACACACACACACACACACACACACACACACACACACACACACACACACACACACACACACACACACACACACACACATGTGTGAGTGTGTGTATGTTTGTGCATATGTGTGTGTGTGTGTATGTATATGTGTATGCATATATATATATATATATATATATATATATATATATATATATATATAATATATATATAATATATATAATATATATAATATATATAATATATAATATATAATATATATATATAATATATATAATATATACATAATATATATATATATATATATATATATATATATATACATATTCATAATGAAAATGTCTAAGTATTATTGATATAATGAATTTACTGATACAGTTTCATCAAGTAAGTCTGTAAAATACACTATAATTCATATGAAATATATAAATTAATAGCTTTCTTGATAACAGGTACTGATTTTCCACAAGTATGCATAAAAAAGGTAAAATCTGGACCAGTTTTTCTCTTTATAACAAAGAAATATTGTTTGCTCTATGATCCAACTATAACTGCAATTTGTTAAATGTGACCAAGTTGGTGCTGTGTATTTGTCAAAGAATCCCTCATCTATACCATTGTAAAGTCTCACAAAAGAAATTTAATGTCGGGTATTAATTCAGGATGTTTAAGATTGCACTCAGGACTTCTACACTCTGTAAATACATGTTGGTCAATTTTCAAAAGTTCAGCTTGAGAGAGAGCACATGTTCAAGATGCCTGGTTCTGAGTGTTGATAGGCTGTCTCAGGTATGCAAATGTAGCCCGCCAACCAGAGCTCAGAATCAGGCTACACAAATGTTTGCATATAATCAAGTCGAACTTTAGGCATTGGGTCTGTATAGATATGTATATATCTATAGCTTAAGTTGTAACATATAATTTTCTAGTGTCCTCTCACTACCTAATACAATATCCCATTTTCATTTTGATTACTTCTTACTATATATTGAGGTAGTTGATTCATTAACTCAAACATTTTGTAGTTTAATCTTTCAAAAGTATGTATACTGAGTAATTCTTTTTTGTTTTCTCTTCACTCATCTTTTTAAGAATATAGTACCTATTTTGTTCAACAAATATGTCTGCTACCTCATGTGTATAGTGGTTAGTAATTCAGAATGTATGCAATAGTTCAAAATTTATATTTTTATTGAAGATTTACATCCTCATCACCTCAACTAAACAAAAACAATCAGTGAAAACAATACCTCAAAGCTTATATTATATGAAGTCTCATATGTTCCTGTAGCTCTTCTTTTTTTCTTCAGTTTCAATACACACAATACCTCAGAAGTGTTTATTTCATCTTAACTATAATGCAAATATGAACTTTTTATCAGTAACTGTAGGGGATATATATATAGAACACAATTGCATTACTGAATTCATAATGAGCCATTCATTTTATGAATTTCATTATAAGAATATCAATTACAATTGTTATGATTTTTAAATTACTATTTTTTTTATTATATAAGCAAGGTAAAATATATTGCCTCATGAATGGTTTGTTAACAGTTTTAAGTTTAGTTTATATATAAATCATATTTGCAAAAAAAAAAAGAAAAAAAAAATCACTTGGAACTGATATCTCTCCTAAATTGATGGTGCTATTACTTTTTATTGTATTGTAATTGAGTGAGTAAATACCGTAGCATTTGGTAGACCTATGTACAGGTATTTTTATATATACCAGGTTATGTATACAATAAAGAATGTCAAGATCATAGATTCATTAATAACTGGACTTCATCAACATAGCCATAGACGTTCAGATTATATACAATTTGTATATGATCCCATCCGTAAGTAATCTATTTGTTGTCCAAGTAAAAGACACTTAGCATATTGGCTGGAGTGCTCTTTGAACCAGAATATCTTTGTTAGCAATTTTGTTGACAGATTAAGCATTATTGATTGTCAGTTTCGTATGTTACAGGAACCAGGTCAAAAATATGAAATGATTTGTTAAAAAAATCCACACTCATAAAACATTCTACCTCCTTCTGCAACCTTGGATAAATCTGATATTCAGGAATTATAACACGTGTACTTGAAGTTTACCAGTTACAGTATTTTAAATGAACAGGTTACTGCAAGTGGTTACCTGGATTTTCAATATGAGTTTTGTGTGCAAAATAAATTATACTGGCACAATTTTTTTTTCTAATATCCTAATCAGTTACCCTTTACGAATGACATATACTTCTCCTGCTTTGGTCTTTAGACATTTAGGTGTTACTGATGAGTTCATAATCATGGTCCTATACCATCAAGAAAAGCAGGAAAGAAACACCAAATTTGACACATGTTGTGGCCAATACCTGAGCATGGCCATCTTTGACCAATCAGCTGGAAACTTATTCTCTAAGACTAAAATAAGTCTGTCTCATTGATTCTGGCACTCTAGAACAGAAAAAAAACTGGGACAACTACTCTTGCAAGGATGACTGGAGGGAATTCACAATATCTTATATCAAATAAAATGTACCTTTTTTTTTTAGTAGTGGGCACTTTTAAACTTAACTTCCATGGCAAAATTTATGAAATAAACTATATATGGATACAGAGGGTTATGAATTTACACTGTCCCTCTGAAA
>NC_051402.1:49552477-49554977 GCF_015228065.2 Penaeus monodon | reverse complement strand
TATATATATATATATATATATATATATATATATATATATATATATATATATATATATATATATATATATATATACATAGAGAGAGAGAGAGAGATTTGTATATATATATATATATATTTATATAAGTGTGTATATATATATATATATATATATATAATTCTCAGACACACACACAAACACATAAACAAACTAGAAAGTGCACGATTTACTACTTTGGAGGAAAAAAAAAGGAGAGGGGTAGCTTGATTATGCTGCTCAACTATGTCAAAGGTTAAGCAAAGATGACTTTATAAATTTTAACACAAGAAGGACGAGAGGACACAGTAAAAAAAAATTAAAGTAAAAAGAAGCGAGAGAGATGTCCAAAAGTTCATGCCAAAAATGTGCATCGATTTAAAGAGTTACACCATCTGAGCTCTTCTCCCGTATATATATATATATATATATATATATATATATATATATATATATATATATATATATATATATATATGTATGTGTGTGTGTGTGTGTGTGAGTATATATATATATATATATATATATATATATATATATATATATATATATATATATATATATATATATATATCGAAAACAAGGAAAATAAACTAAAATAATAATGAAAGCCTACTCATTCATTTCTTTTCTTCAGTCACCGTTAAAGAGTATAAAAAATAATCATTCGCTACATGCTATGAATGGAATACAAATAATAAGGATTACCGATGCATTAACCATTTAAAATTTATGGGAAGATACAAGTGTTAATTTGTCGCAACGAGTCGTAATTCTAAAATGATGCTGCTGAAACTGACCCGCAGTTACCGCGCCTGGGAGAAAAAATATGAACGTAGCTGTCTTATTTGGAGCGCGCGCGCGCGCGCGCGCGCGCGTGTGTGTGTGTGTGTGTGTGTGTGTGTGTATGTGTGAATAATTAAAAAATATATATATAAATATATATATATATATATATATATATATATATGTATATATATATACATAAATAAATATGTATATTTAATATTTATTTATTTTTTATATTATAAATATATATATATAATATAATATATATATATATATATATATATATATATATATATATATATGTGCACACATGACTCGTGACGTTTCGAACCCATCAGAGGCAGTAAAAGCTAACAATACACAAACTGCACCAAGTGTGTACAGCAATCATCTAATTATTATCAGTATTTTTTTCTACCATTAACATAATTTTTATTGTAATTATAATTATAATTATTACTATTGTTGTTATTATTACTAGCATTTTATCATTTTAATTTGTCATTTTCTTATCATTATCATTAACATGGACGTTATTTTTGTTTCTACCATTATTGTTATTATATTATTATTATTATTATTATTATTATTATTATTATTATTGTTAATATTATCATTGCTGATTTTGTTATTGTTGTTGATGTTATTATTATTATTATTAGTAGTAGTAGTAGTAGTAGTAGTAGTATTGTTATCATTATTATTATTAATATTATTATTATTATCATTATAATTATTATCATTATCATTTTCATTTTATATTATTATCTTTTATAATTTTTATCATGATCATTATTTTTGTTGTTGTATTTTCAACATCCTGCTCTTTTTGGAAATTCTTAAGGAAAATGTATGCTGCACAAATTATCTCTTTGCAACAGGATTATTTTTTTAAACATAATTTTCATCAGATTTTCAAAAGACAGCCAATATAACACTTGCAAGATACAGATGTTTTCTAACAAAAAACTCAACTTCCCTTCATCTGAAAATAAAAGTTAGACCATAAATCTCTCATTCAGATATACACTTTAAACCCACATATCTATTTTTCTCCAAACTATATATCATTAATGGTCAGTGATGACTAATAACTGGAAATATGTTTATTACTTAATGCACATCTTCAAGAGATCTGGGTTTTGAATGTTCTTCATTTAAACAACTATATACTCCAATAGTCTTAGGTCTTTATCTTATGCATACAGGCAGGAGAAATCAGATAAGCAATGGTATTCCATCTTCTTAAGGAAAATTGTGTATGCACATATGTGAGAAAGAAAGAAAAAAAAAAACAGCAAGGAAAAAATATCTTTATTTCTTCATAGGCAGTGACTACAGTTATAGTATATGTAGCATTACTGCAATTTTTAAAGCTATGACACATCAAATGCTGCTATATAAATAACAGCTTCTTCCTCTGTACAAGTCATCTGCTAACAGTCTAACCTAGCATAACATTGCTCTTGTTATTGAGTTTTTGTTGTTAATGTTCTATGTTGTTAATATTTTCCAAAATTCAGAGTTAATGCCAAATCATATAGCTACATTGAGAAATGTATCTTTAATTTACAAAAGTGGCTAGAATTGCTTCAACACAAAATTTAATCTATGTATACCATAACTAAAGCCATTTCATTGCCTGAAATATCAGACCTTATTGTATATTCAAAAATCAATGACACAAAACCTCACC
>NC_051402.1:49522477-49539977 GCF_015228065.2 Penaeus monodon | reverse complement strand
TATATACCCCTTCATTCTCTCAAGTAAATGATGTGCAACACAGTATAAAGATTTTCAACTTGGTCCTTTAGTAATCTACTGCAAACCAAAAAATATTACAGAATAAGTTTAATGAGAATAACCCAAAAACAAATAAAATTTTACATATCCAAAACAACTTTCAAGTGAATGAAAATAACAGTGCAGATTATGAGAATCTTCTCTATTTATGGTGTGAAAAATGAAACCCTTTGCAAAAAGTTTACCACTGACATCACCATGAAAATAATCCTTCTTAACCCAATGATTCTGGGTTTGCACAAATACATGACATATCCATGAACACTGTGGTTTTTGTATAGTAATTTTCTTTACACACAGATGACCCCATGAGCACTTAATCACTACAGAGTCAGTTATTAGTCCTACTTCTCATCTGTTTATCCCTTTCCTTGATTTTTGGAAATATTTTTTTCTTCTTATATTGCTGTTAGTATTGCAAATAGCATTATAATAATCATAATGCCAATACTACTAATGATAACAGCATCTATATCAATTGCATTAGAAAAAAAGAAACTCAAGGAAAAGAGAAACGAGGTCACGTTGGCTTACTAACTGGCTACTTGACAGCACCTGGAGCCATCCATGTGCATAGTGTGATTACCAGTAGCAATGGGTTAATTCATAATTATTAAACCATATGCCACATAATTTTCCATCGACTCCCTTCCCCATTCCACAGTCTACTACACAATGATAACATCTTCAACTGGAAGGCAGGCTTTACTAATTTCAAAATTGCAAGCTTTATATCACAATTAAAATGACACAACATTTTAACAGCATTTAGTGTCATATTCATCTGATATTCTTACTTTTGACATAAAAAATCATAAAAATGCCTTCAAACTGCATTCTTAATACAGAATACCTATCAGTAGGGAGTATCTCTTGATATCAACCAAAGTTAAAACATAACAACATATTATATCTTTTGATTTAATTAACTCACTGTTTGAATTTGCCAGAATGAACATAAATTGCACTCCAAAATCATGGAGAAAAACTAATTAACTAAATATACAGTGTGCATGAAGAAGAATAAAAAATATATTTAATTTCTCATCTTTGTAGAAAAAATACTGATTATTTTAAAGTAAAAAAAATAATATTGCAAATTATATTTTCATTATCACCATACTTCTAAAGTAATGCCAAAGTTCATCACCCATATTCTGAAGAAACCCTTCTATACGCCCACTAGACTGTACCCTTTCCTGAAAACAGTCTCCTTAGTCACACCTACAAGTACCTATATCACAACCACCTTCCCTGATGCCCCTTGTTCCAATTACTAATCTTACCTCTATTAATTTAAATTAGAGAAAATACAACTTTGGTGTACAATTAACTGATACCAGCAGAAGGTATGAGATTCTCTGAACAATCATTGAAGTAAAGACAACATATTACTCTTGACAGATCCATGTCCTTGAATATTTATTTTTTCCTTATTATGATCAATAGTTAACATAGTTTTAAATGGAAGCTTTTTCCCATGTTTTATTTTTAAATTTTGAGAAAACCTAAATATCAGTTGCAATAACAGTTGAACAACAAATATTCTGGAAAATATTTGGCCACAGCATATTTGAGCTTCTTTCTCTACAGAATGATATATGCATTCTGAATCTGCATGCATACAAACAAAACACAATATATGCAATCACACACATCCATGCACGGATACATACAGACATCTGTGGCAAAAAGAAGAAGAAGAAGAAGAAGAAGAAGAAGAAGAAGAAGAAGAAGAAGATGAAGAAGAAGAAGACGAAGAAAAGCAAAAAGTTAATTTCTTGAAACTAATTTATTATATGAAAAAAATATGAAATAAAATTACCATGCTGAATATTGCACTGGATTTCTTTTCAACAATTCGCACCTTATACTAAAATGCAGTTCCTATTTTTACTCAAGTGAAGCTGCCTTCTATATTTCAAATTATGTAAACTAAAGCCTAGAAAACACCTCAGTTATCTGCACATATATATTTACTCTAGAGCTTGTGCCTACATATATAAAGTGTACTTTCAGAGGCTCTAAACTAAGAAATTTATTCTGACAAAGTTGAAATGAGTCTCATCCTACTTTTGCATAGCATATGTAAACTACTTACCAAACCATATGCAAAGTGGATTGTCTATGTCAACTACTCTAACCTTTGCTTCTTTTGTCATTGCTTGAACTTAAATAATTAAGTAAAGTGATTCTACAGCTGTCATAACTGACTATAAGGCCTATCACATGTTCATTTCTTAACATTTTGATTGTGATACACAATACAGAAGTTAACTGTTGTACTTACTATGATTTTCTTTTTATTAGCAAACTTCTAATTTTGCATTGTATAGATTAAACCTTTTTAATATGAATTCATCACTCAATAGGAACACTCCATTCATGAGAGACATGGCCGTACTGAATCTGTTTGATAGTATTAAAGAAGCGCTGTGCAAGAGACTCTTCTGGCTTCAAAGTGGGCATCCTTATAACTTTTCCCTGATAGTGGATCTCCCCCACTGGTGTTACAACAGCTGCAGTTCCAGCACCAAATATTTCTAGTAGCTGTTAAGAAATTTTATTTTGTTAAAATCAAACTTAGTAAATATGCAAAGGTATACAAAATCATGGCTAGGTATTTACTGAAAATCATGTTATCCTTGTGTCTGCTTAAGCGCAGATTAAGCTGTTTATCTTTATGTACAGAAAAAGTAAATATATCTAGTATGCATATCATGAAATTTCACTTGCTAAAAAAAAAAAAAAAAAATGTCAATAACAAATAACCTCAGTTTCTAGTTCAATATCTTTATACAATATATACAGTATTTTTCACAAAGAATCCATTTTTCACATACATACCTTTCCTTCACTTTCTGCCTGGACAACCTCAGCCATTGTAATGTCACGCTCACTTACAGTGAATTCTCCCCATTGTCTTCCTAACGCTAAGAGAGTGTCTCTGGTAACTCCAGGAAGGATTAACCCATGTAAGGGTGGAGTCACTAGCTCCTTTTCTGTAAAAGAAACAGTTTACCAAAATTTATTGTACTTATCTATGTTTTATTATGATGATCTATAATTTATACAGCATATAGAGGCATATTTATATAAGTAATACTACTCTTTCACCAGCCAAACTAACCTCCATTTCCCTTATCAAGGAAGACCATTATGTTCATAGCTCCTACTTCTGTGATTTTATGGTCAGGCCCAAAAAGCCACAATACTTGTTGAAGACCTCGTTCCTCTGCAATTTTCTGCAATAAAAGTAGGAACCTATGGTAATCAATATATACTAGAATATAAAAAAGGAAACACCTGCAATCTTCAGAAAGAAAAAGTAAAATCATCACTTTACTCTTGAAATCTGCTAACCTGGATAGCTAAAGTGGGTCCATAATTAGATCCCATCTTCATCATTCCACAGCCACCAGGCCAAGCACGAACAAACTCAGGGTCAGCCAACAGAGATACTGGCTTGAATCCACTGGAGAAATATGGTCCAACAGGCGACAGGATAACAAACAGCAGAGCATTGGTGGGGCGCTGCACACCTAGGGTTGGCTGATTGATGGGTAGAAATACATTGTTTTTATAAAGGGATTTAATTTGTATTTTTGTAAGATACTAATCTACAGTATGAGAACGAAATGATTCAATATCACTTTTCACTCATAAAATAATATAGTGGCTTAAACTGCTAAGTTATAAATCCTTATCAGATGTACCAATAAGCTTTAGCTGCAGTGAAACATAAAGAGCAATATAACGCTGTATATACACATTTACAGAAGCTAATGAACAGTTAAGTAAACTTTTCAGCTATTATATGTCATCTATAGATATTCAGCTTACCTCAGTACCTATCATAGTAGGTCTAATATATAAGCTTGAGGATTCTGCATGGGGCACCCATTCTTGATCAATGCTGATGAGCTTTTTTAGTATTTCAATCAATTCATTTCCATCAAAATTTGGGAGAGCAGATCTCGCAGCTGTGCGATTCATGCGTTCCATGTTTTTGTCAGGACGGAAGAGTCTGATTTCATCATCTTGGCCTCGAAACGCCTTCATCCCCTCAAACAACTGAAAGATGAAAAGATATATGCGTATTAGTTGCGATACATAAAAAAAATTGGTTATCAGCAAGTAATAATATTAGTTTTCTTTACATTAGCACAAATCTTTGGTGATACAAGAGTATGACAAAATAGGAAAATATACTTTACAAAAAAAAAAAGATGATGAGCAGTTCAAATAACCCTTGTAAATTAAAAAACTAAAATGGACTCTATCAAAACAGGTACATCCACTAGAACAGATTATAGAAGTACCCAGTCATAGGCTTTAGTGGTTAAAAAAAAAAAAAAAAAAAAAAAAAAAAAAAAAAAAATAGAAAGATAATTTAGAATTCTGCTCAATGTAAATTTAGATCTTAAGGGATTTGTAATAAGAGCGTAAGTTAGTCGGAATGATTATCTTCCACAAGTTACTGTTACCTTCAGAGAGCATGTAAGGCCATGTGCTCGTGTGTTGGCAACTAATGAGAGATCTGTATGTCCACTCAAAGACCTGGAAATGGAACTATTATTACCTGCACAACCAGTATTACTTAAAGATATTCTGTATGTAATGGAAGTCCTTCACTGATCTGGTAAGTTTTTTTTTTTCTCTTTTAACAATTACTCTCATCAAAAACACAACTGCACTTATTTAACTAATACCTAGAAAGTAGGTGCAATGTAAGAAGTACTCAGAACTAGTATTTCCTAGTACATCTACAGTGCCATCTTTCCTTTAATGAAAGAAAAATTGCTGCTACTGGGATGCAACACAAAACATAAAATCACTGCCTCTTGGAAAAAAAATAAAAATCAATAAAGTATAAAAAAGGGCTATATATCTATTCATGCTCTAACTTTAAAAAAATAAACAGTTACTATAAAAAAAAAATTAGTTATGCATAGAGAAAATAACCATCTCTATTCAAAAATAAAAAAATCAATCAGCTCATTCACCAATAAGATGGACACTTGATTAGGCTTGTTGTTCAGCTGACAATAATTGGGGAAAAGACTTTATCCCCTAAAATCAGTAGATGCACTCTTGTTACGTAAAACAGCAACTTTCAGGCTTGCAGACAATGACATATGAATAGCACCATGCCCTCTGACAACTATGATTATGAAGGATATTATCTTGGTAGTAAAATTTAAGGGATGCCAGCATTAAAGGCTCATTGCTAAGGTTTATCTAGATACTGAAGTTTGGATTATTGTGCACTGTAGGGTCCTTAGTACAACTTCATGAATTCCTCAATTTTTCATATTAAATAAACTGCTGAGTTTTCTATTAGAAATAATCAATAAAATCTCAGTAGAAATTAATCTTATTACTACGTCTCAAGGCTAGCTTTAGTTAATCCAAGATTAAATATTTATGCTACATCTCCTAAAACGTTCATCTTTATATAACCTTTCAGAGACCATTACAAGTTATCCATGAGACAATTTGCCATATATAAAATAACATCTTTGTGCAAAAATGCCTTAATGTCAACTCATATAAAGCCAAATCCTCTTAGTAAAGCACTAAATTTTATGAATAACAAAGGATGCAGCAATCCAAAATAAATATCTTACAGGGTCTGGTCACTGAAAATCCCCTCCTATGAGGCAGTAAAATCCGTCAGAGGTGACTAAGGGTTCAACAGCTAATACATATTCTTTTAAACTCCATGAAATAACAATAAGACTCACCTCTACAGCATAATGGAGGACCTTAGCAGCTGGATGCAGCCTTAGGTCATGGAATGGTGTTATTCTTGGTTGTCCCCATCCAGCCTTATCATCCCAGTAGATCTCCAGCATGTGGTCAGTGAAATGACGTCCAAACACTAGATCTGATACAGCTGGCTTTTTCTTCAGCTGATCTGGCGTACAAAATTCAATTTGTAGATCTGATGCCTGTGGAGAAGAATTAAGAAGTATTTTATAGCTTGCATATTATGAAATTAATCTAGTAAAAAAAATGATTGGTACAACAGAGAGTACCCTTTCTGATTTAAAAGAATCATTCTATGAAATCCCAATCAGTTTTATATATTTGCAGATTGCTCTAACTCTAACATTTCATTTGCTGTTATATTATCCTTTTCAGCATGAGTGTGTGAAATTTTGATACTGGAACATTTATATACATTGCTAAAATAAAAAAGGAGTTCAGATAAGTTCTCCTGTCAGAGTAGGATATATTGACAAATTTAAATGGTTACTCCTTCTTATCTACAAATTGCTTTTTCTAAGGGATCTGATTATAAAAAATATAATATCAGTTTCAATATTAACTACCAACATTATATGAGGTCAGCATGATTCACCTGTCATATTTTTAAGACTTTTTGGGATTGGTGCCAAGGCTATATATGACAAGGTCCTGCACTTCAGCATTCCGGACTCACTTTTGAACCAGGCATTCCACTCCACATTGATAGTGCGACACAACATACAAATTTCAAGATAGAACAAACTTAATCTGTTTTTGTCCTAATGAAAAAGAACTGAAAAGAATGAATAAAAAAAAAAAAGAGAGAGAGAGAGAAAGAAACAAAGGTGCATGCATGCATGTGTATCGTGTGTGCATATGTGTGTGTGTGTGTGTGTGTGTGTGTGTGTGTGTGTGTGTGTGTGTGTGTGTGTGTGTGTGTGTGTGTGTGTGTGTGTATCTGAGTGTGTGAGTGCGTGTGGGCGTGTATATGTATATATGTATATATGTATATATGTATATATGTATTTATGTATATATGCATGTATGTATATATGTATGTATATATATATATATATATATATATATATATATATATATATATCACAAACATATGTGTACATATATGTATATATACATATATATGTGTTTATATACATATACATTCATATGTATATTATATATTATACATATATTATATATTTCTAATATATGCATATATACATACACACATATATGTATGTATATATATACATATGCATGTATATATACATATACACCTGTGTATGTGTAATATATATATATATATATTATATATATATATATATATATATATATATATATATATAGAGAGAGAGAGAGAGAGAGAGAGAGAGAGAGAGAGAGAGAGAGAGAGAGAGAGAGAGAGAGAGAGAGAGAGAGAGAGAGAGAGAGAGACACATACACAAATAAACAAACACACACACACACACATACACACACACACACACACACACACACACACACATATATACATATATATATATATATATATATATATATATATATATATATATATATATATATATATATATATATATATATATAATATAAACATACACACACAGGTGTATGTGTGTGTGTGTGTGTGTGTGTGTGTGTGTGTGTGTGTGTGTGTGTGTGTGTGTGTGTGTGTGTGTGTGTGTGTGTGTGTGTGTGTGTGTGTGTGTGTGTGTGTGTGTGTGTGTGTGTGTGTGTGTGTGTGTGTGTGTGTGTGTGTGTGTGTGTGTGTGTGTGTGTGTGTGTGTGTGTGTGTGTGTGTGTGTGTGCACTCACACACACAAACAAATAAACAAACACAAACACACATGCAAATATGTATATGTATATGTGCATATATTTACATACATATTCATATATATATATATATATATATATATATATATATATATATATATATATATATATGTATGTATGTATGTATGTATGTATATATATATATATATATATATATATATATATATATATATATATATATATATATATATATATATATATATTCATAAATGTGAAGAAGAATATTTATCATGTAAAAGCCTTTGCCTGCTACAAGCATTAATATATCCATACCTGGATACATGAAGAATGGCTATCATAGTCTATTATCTATATATCCTCTTGCATATACCATTAACAAATATATTTAATGTTCATACATGTTGCCAGATCTGGTCCTTATAATTATTGAATTTTCCTTCAAACAGTAAGACAAATAAGTTGAGAAAAACCCTTCCTTTGATATACAAGTCTAAAATGTAAAGTATTAGTCAATATTTACATAGCCCTTAAAAAATACATAAAAGCAACATCTAATAATTTTCAAATAGTAATAATGATGATATGGATGACAATCACTTACAAATCATTAAACAACAAATAGTCGAACACTAACCTTGAAGGTTGTCCTTGATGACATGTATCGGGCTCCATGACTTAAGACCTGCAAAAAGAAAATGATGATAATTCCTTTTGGGGGGATAAAGCAAAACCGACATACAAACATACACACACGCACAGGTATGTGACTGCGCCCCCCTCCCCCACGCACGCACACACAAGCACAGTTTAAAAATAAACAAATAAACAAAAAATGCCGCAAAATCGGCTGTGCGCGCCTTTACTCGTACTCATCTTGGCCTCTTGTAGTGAGGGATTGTGTTTCTGAGCCTCGGCTTTCCCTCGGTGCAATTGGATACCACTCAGTAGCATGCTGTATCTCAAACCCAGGTACTTACTATTTGTTTAGTACGCTGTTCTACCAATAAGGCCATAATATGATAACGATATCAGTCATCTTTCCTCATAACTATCTGAGCCACCTATTTGCGACTGGGAACATGTAACTTTTGCGTGTAGGTAATAGTTTTAAACATCTCTGTATAACAATTTCTACGAAGCAAATAATATGTTCTCTAGCACACGCAGTATTACATTGTAAAATGTGTTAACTCCGAACTTTCATGTCCGATGGTTTTCATTAAATCGTACTGAGAATAGCGCCTGCGTTATAATAATATATACTAATACCATAATATGTTCTTTGCATACCATGTTACGTCAGCCTATAATATTTTTAAACGAATACATAACAAGCCTTACGTCAGCTAAACCCGTAACCGTACGACCCTCGAAAAACCGGTTTTAGTGAACCCGCCCGCTGCCACTGCTGTCTCCACTATTCACACAATTAGAATACATAATAAATATATGCAAACATGCAGGAAAATCATCGATGTAACTTACTGTTAGCTAGTTGACGGCTATCGAAATCGAGACTTGTTACCACATTCCTATGGAATTGGAACCGACAAGACAAAGCTAAACAGGAAAACCGGACTGGGCAGATCCCCCTTCAAATACCATTCGCAAAACCAGTTGGTTACTCATTCCTTAAATTCATGGAAAACTCCTGTTGTAGAAGGTGACTGATATCACCTTGTAGGTTTTAATCCTGAATTTATATCAGTTGCCAAGAAACATGCACGGGAGGCATTTCATGACCATTCCAACACTTAAATCTTGTTAGTTTTGTCTTTGTCTCTCTGTTTCATTCTGTTTCAGAGGTTCAATGCTGCTCCAACATTACTTCTTGTCGCTAAATCTATTTCGTTGTCCCTTTCTTCATTTTATCAATTTTCTAGGTTCAGTAATTCTCGAACTTTGTTATATATTGTTAAGCATCTGTCTACCAATCCGTTTGCCAGTCTGTCCTTTTCTATCTGTCTATCCCCATCCCTTCTCTGTAACCGAAATAAACTCTAGTAAGCCAACACTTCGGAATGACGTAAGAACTTACGTCGCAGACTCCCCGTCAGTGCCAGTCTTTAAATAGTCTGTAGGTTAAGGGCCACATGCTTTTTGACACGTTATCTCCATACCCTTGTAACTCATAATAACACTGTCCCTGATACTATATCAAACGAAAGAAAGTATTTACAATTTATCTTGTTGCTCATTACTTCTTGCGTTGTTTTATTAAATAATTCAGTAATTTTTTTCTCTCCTGAAAGTCTTCACCGCGAACTGGGTCACATTGGCTCTTTAAGGGGAAATGTCAAAAATACTGCATGTCCTGATGACCTACATAAAGAGGGAAGTTAAAGAAATGTGTAATGTCTGAGTGCAATTGCGTGTAAACAGGAGGGACAAATCATTCTCACTTATCAAATATCTTCAAACATGAACTTACCAAACCATAATTCAAGACTAATTTAAGTACAAACATGCATGCTCCGAAATGTATCACTAATTCGAAAGTTAAAACCTGTTTACTTTTAAAACAAAAACAACGCAAGGGTGAGAGCCAATTCTTTAAGACCGGCTGCTAGCATAGTCCCGTAACTTGGCAACCGGTACGGCGCTCCGCCAGTCGCAGTCATTCATTGTCTGTGTTGCGTCAGAAATTTGCGAGTTATTCTAGTAATTTGTACTTCATAATTTTATACTTTTTATTTTCACAGACGGCTTTTATCACAACTACTATAACAGATCTTGTGAAACGAAACAATGTTTTAAAAAATATACCGCAGTCCTTGTTTTGACAAAAAATAGGATCGCGTTTGTCTGGACATGTAAATAAATTAAGCATATCCTTACCAAACCAATGGAGTAACCTTCCCTTTCGCTGGGAAGTTACTGGAATATTTACAATCTCACGTCTCTACAGTATGAGTAAATGCCATCCCAGTGCCTGAACGGGCATTTATGACTTTAAAGTAACCGTTACTGACCTCAAGTTGCCTGACCGATCTTTGGAGGTGAACTAGGAAATCTCAGTAACTTCTTGCGGTTACCAGAGGCTGATGCGATTTATTTTCTGCTTTATTCATTTTGAGCAGTCTTACTCAGACACTGAACAATAACACTCGCATCTTGTGGTATTCACACCAAGCTGCAAGTGATTGATCTTGGAAATGCAGTCTAGTAATAGGTTTTGGCACGACGCCAGCCGGGCTTCTCGAAGCCACCGACCGCCAGCTACCCCGCCCACAATAAAACTTCACCCTCCCCCTCACGCCCGCGCCTCCCCTCACCACTCATCCGCGTTCCCGGGTGCTCGTCCAAAACGCAAGTCCAGGAGAGTGTGTATGTGTTTTCCTTCTTTCGACGCCGCTTTAACGCAGTTCATCTTGCATCTGCACTGTAAGTAACGGAATCAAAATGAATTATTTCTGGAGCTGGACCTTAGTACATCGAACGACCACCAGCTTTCAGGGTAAAACTTATACTGTATATATCAAAAGGAAAATGGCAAATAAACCAACATTGGCCTATAACTTTCGGATCAGCATCACTTATTGGTCATGTGACAGATGTAAATATGTACATAGATAATTGTGTGTGTGTGTGTGTGTGTGTGTGTGTGTGTGTGTGTGTGTGTGTGTGTGTGTGTGTGTGTGTGTGTGTGTGTGTGTGTGTGTGTGTGCGTGCGTGCGTGCGTGCGTGTGTGTGTATGTGTGTGTGTGCGTGCGTGCGTGCGTGCGTGCGTGCGTGCGTGTGTGTGTGTGTGTTCGTGTGCGTGTGTCTGTCTGTCTCTCTGCCTATGTTACTGTTAGACTGTCTGTCTATATCTCTCTTAAATACTTGCATGAATTCAGTCTCAGAACATTGCAAAAGACGGAGAACCATGAGGGAATTCAAGAGGCTTTTGTATGCCAATGAAGAGATTATATGTGACGAAATATATTTTCCATAATAAGTGATTATATGTTTACCTGTTAACAAACGGAATTAAGCAACTGATTAAAAAGCAGCACAGCGGGTGAAAGGCTTGATTATCATTTACTATATAATCAGGACATATCCTGGACACGTATATGTGTGTGTGTGTGTGTGTGTGTGTGTGTGTGTGTGTGTGTGTGTGTGTGTGTGTGTGTGTGTGTGTGTGTGTGTGTGTGAGTGTGTGTGTGTGTGTGTGTGTGTGTGTGTGTGTGTGTGTGTGTGTGTGTGTGTGAGAGAGAGAGAAAGAGAGAGAGAGAGAGAGTGATTGAGTAAACGCAAACACGTGTTTATACATGTAATACATTGATCAATTTAAAGAGAAAATTGCCAGTTATAATAGAGATAAGATATACTGTCAACACCGCGATGACAAGTTCAAGACGAGCGCAAGATAGGCTGCTCAACGGCTGTTGCATGCCAAAGTTGCGTGTGATTACGTGTTGCATAGGTTATGGCGGGATGTCCATTCTGTACAGCTATTGAACTCTGATTTACGACCAAATTGGCACGCTGTTTATCCGCTTTCACATTTTACTTCTAATCTGAAGTTCTTAAAATTAAATAATTCAACCAAAATAAACAAGAGAGATCAATTATTTAATTATTTTTTTTTCAGGACAACAATAATCAACATGTTAACGTGAAAACTCCCGATCCTTTTTATTACTTTACTTACTCTAGTCAAAGCTCCATGCGTGCAACTGCAATGTGTATGGGAAATCCATGCTACAGGAATGCCATAAATGAATAAGTATCTTAAACATACCTCCTCTATCCAATAACAGAAAAGGTCCTGGCTTGGTGTGGCACGCGACGTATGGGAGTCTACTCAGTCCTAATGCCATGAGGAAAATTTTATATACGTTTCCTGGTATGTATGAGTATCAATTAGTTCAGTGCACGTCCCTCTTCGCATCCTGAATCAACAAATGCTGAACAGAAATGGCGTGTCGGCCTCTAAGACGCCACAGTCCTTTCAACTATGCACGATCTACGTCGCGCTTGCCTGTGTCCCTGGCTTGTCATGTGTAGTCTCGTGCCATGACCTAAAATCTTTCCTCTTTTTTCTACCTCTGCTAAGTGCATAAACCAGCTTCTATAAACCAAAGATTAGGCTCCAAAGTATATACCCAAAACTGTGTATATATACAGGGATACAGTGTCGTCCAACCGTCAATTGCGCGTTGCTGACACAACATTATTCGAGGCATCAGACGCAACAAAGCTGAGTCAGGAACGCCCGATCGCCTGTGCCTGATTCCTCGTCCTCCCGTTTTTCTATGACACCCTTTTCCCCTCCCCGTATACGCCCTAAGCGCTACTTTCCCCTCGTGGCCCTTCGCCTTCCCTTCTCCCCTCCATCCATCGATCTCATAGTGTGCAGAGGGGGTAGAAGGCGTGTGGGGGAGGGGGGGGGGGGCAAAATAGGTCAAGCTTCCTCACCCACTGACGCATTTCTTGTTAATATCACATCCTTAAAGGCGTTGATTCAAAACTACGGCTGACGTTTAGTAGTCCAAAACAAATAATGTTGTTGCGCACGTCGGAATTTTACGTGAAGGTGACGCAATCGAGAAACTTGAAAAAAATACTCTGAAGGAAATACATGTTAATTCCGAAATCAATGTCCATTTTTATAGAGCATATTCTCCATAACGAATGATAATATACAACAAATTAGGTATGATGAACCTGTAGGTCGGGGAAAATACGGCAACAGACGACTTACGAGTTCTGGCCTGTAGCGTGACCTGCCCCCGCCCCCCACTTTCGCCCCCTCCCCTATTCGACCTTCATGAAGCCCCACGAGAAAGTAAGAATACATCGTATATAGATTTTTGAGCACGTCTTCCATTCTCAGTAGGACAACACATACGATATTTTGTGTTCCATATTTTCCTTCGTCTGCCATCCGCATTTCTTCTTCATTCTTTTCTCTTTTCGCCTCTTCCTTCCATGCTCTTATTCGTATGCACATGTTCTTGAGTGTATGCCTTTGCGTGTGAGACAGAATGAGTTGGTGTGTGAGTGGAAGAATGAATATATAATGACAAAATGATTACGTACTTGACTTATTTCGTAGTTGTTGCTACTGCTTCTGGAGAGAGTGATCTTTGATGCCTATCAACAATATTATACGTATAACTCACGCATGATAGGTAACAACTCTTAAACAAAGATGTCTCCACTTCCTAACCTTCAGATCGAGCACAGAAACATAGCAACACTGCAACTTTACATGGCAATACCAACTTCATGGCCTTGAGGAGTATTGTTTGAACACGCAATACCCGAGTTGGGCAGAAGACACGAGAGCTTGCGAGGAATATCACTACACACATCTTATATCGTGTTATAACAGAGAAGCCATCATTACAGAGACCCCATCTTGTGAGCCTTTTCAAAATCCGAAGACAAGAAAAATCAGACAAGTTATAAAAAAGACCAATTTTCTTAGCCCGGCCACTGGGGAGACCAGCAATTACGGTCGCGGCGAGGTACAGCGCTCTCATGATTGACACTTCCAGGCGCCTCACTACAACCTTGCAAAGTCTCCCCGTGTTTCACACACCAGTGGTGCTTTAAGGCGACTAGTATTCTATGGCTGGATTTTGATTATATTTGCAGTGATAACTGCAATAGGCCAAAGAGAAATCCACACTTAGCCATGGTCTACGCGGTGGTAATATGGGAAAAAAGCAAAAATTCATACATAGCGGCAGTAAAGTTCGATGGCACCTAATGCACAGCTGTGCTTCCGAGCAATTATGACGTGCATCCCTGCAGCTAACACACTACATGTTCGTCTACAGAATATTTACGTCCTGGCCCGATTTCCCAGAACTTTACACCTGTGTCAATCCCTGCTGCTGACACCTCTACCCGTACGCCTACAGTGTCTGCTTTCTTGGTCTGATATTCCACAGAACTCTCCGGCTCCGGACGTCAAAAACCAATGCAATTCTCCGGCCGACGCGTGGCCAAGACCTTGCGATTTCTGACGTTTTCATCAGCTGCTTCGTCTCTGTCGTTTCAGCCTTCTCCACCACTCCCACTCCCAAGCTAGGAAATGCGCAGTAGGCACTCAATTCAGTAGGAAAGAAAATACAGATAATGGGAAGAAAATGACGGTGGTTGTCATAGTAGAGATACTGAGTGAGGATATGGAAAATAAGAGGGGACAATACCATACAAGAAGAGTAAAACGAGAAAAACAAGAAATGATGAAATGAAGAAAACTAAGAAATGGAAAGGAACAGGATGATTAGGGAATCAAAAGAACCTGTTGGGATGAAAGAAACGTGAACAATAAAGAGAAAACCAATTGAAACTGAATATATATTAAAGCTGAAATGTGGAGTTGAGGGAGAGAGAGAAAAAAAACGAGTATCTGAAAAAAAAGCAGAAAGAGAAAGACATAACGTGTATGGAAACAAGGAAAAAAATAAAGGACTCGGGAAATGCTAAAGATAGCACAAGAAAATGAGAATAAGAAGAAACGAGGACGAAGAGCAAAAAAAAAAAAAAAGAATAACATAGCAAATAATTGGGATAATTACAAGGGAAGTAAGAAAGAAGGGGAGAGGGAGGAAGAGGGACGACCTGGCACATGCTCAGAGATCACCATCGATGTCCTCACCCATCTTGGCGCTTTATAACATGCAGCAAAGGCCAACAACGTAAATGTAGACAAATGTCACATGACCTAGTTGTAGAAGAAACTTGGCTATACCAACTCGTTATTTAAAAAATAATAATTTCTTTTAACTTTGGGTACACGGAAGTGTCAGTATTTCATAGGGAAAGATATATATATATATATATATATATATATATATGTATATATATATATATATATATATATATATATATATATATATATATATATATATATATGTATATATATATATATATATATATATATATATATATATATATATTATATACATATTATATTATATTATATATATATATATATATATATATATATATATATATATATATACAGAGAAACACACGCCCAACCTAATATACACAATATAACTTGTCTTGTATATACCGGCATCCGTTGACAAAGCACCATGAAATTTCTCCTGCTTATCCAAATTCCCTTCAGATTCAAACACCTCTCGTGAATCTCCAAATGCCGAGGGATGTAGAACACTTGTCTTCAGAATGAGCAGTCTCTCTCAGAAGGTCCTGCATCACACATTTCTCATTCCTTTCCCCTTGCTAACATTCACCTCATGCTTGCCCTGGCTGATGCAAGTCTAGGTAAGTTTTCGCAGCTTGGCAAGCCGCCAACTCGAGGCTCTATTCGGTAATACAATTTAAGGTTTATTGTGCAAGAGCAATGCTTAGATATGTTCTCACTTTAATGCACAAGAAAATCCGGATTTTTATATATTTTTCCCTTTTCCCTTTTTTCCTCTCTCTCTCTCTCTCTCTCTCTCTCTCTCTCTCTCTCTCTCTCTCTCTCTCTCTCTCTCTCTCTCTCTCTCTCTCTCTCTCTCTCTCTTTACAACGGACAACTTAAAGATACTCGTTATGAGGAAAACATCGATAAATATCACAAGCCATCTCCCATGATTCCGTGCTTGCTCCACCTCTAAGTACTGGAAATATACCCAAACATCAGGAATGATTGAAGAAAGCCAGAAATACGGACTTACTTCCTTCAACCCTTCATCACCAAGCACAAGCAGTGTAAAAATCCATCTAGTCGAGTGAGTGCGTATACATAGTGCTTTCAAAGTGGATTGTCAGGCTGTACCTTGAATCCATCTCGATCATAATGGGCAAGTACCACACTATTATCCATCCCTGAACACAGGATTTTTACTCTACTCTCCTTTAAGAACATTTATTTTCCAAGTCGCAATTTTCTATCTTATCTCATAACATCTTTCACTAAAGGCAACTTTCTTCTCTTGATATTCGAAAGCAGCTGTGTTTTTCTCTTTGAATATCAATAACATTTCCTTTTTAAAGACGCTGACCAGACATTCCGATAGTATCCTATTTATCTGAACTCTCTTCTCCCTCTCTCTCTCTCTCTCTCAAATCAAATCAAAATTCTCTCTCTCTCTCTCTCTCTCTCTCTCTCTCTCTCTCTCTCTCTCTCTCTCTCTCTCTCAGCATGTAGCATCATAAATATTTTACCTTAAGTTTATTGGTATCTTAAATGAAACTCATTAAGTTCAATAACAAATTTATATATCTGGTTTAATGGCATCTCTCGGGTCCAAATAAAACACATCTCTTCCCTATAGTCAGGCAATTTTACTTCTGTAAAATAATAATCACAAAAGATTCAAAGCCAGACTTTTATTTCTCTCAAAAAAGATAACCAAGCTGTTAAACCTCCAGCAGAAATAGCTTTAAAAATATATCAACTATAACGACAACATCCAAAATTATTTCATTCCTAGCTGTAAATTTCCACGTAACATTCCATCAGTGGTGAAACCTTCGAAATATTGATCCTCTTGGTGACCTATCGTCTAACATTTGTAATGATCTTTTGTCTCGCTATCTCGATACGCATCCACACAAAATCTAAGAGTGTTATGATCTTTAAAAAAATAAAAAAAATACTCACAGTCGCATGAAAAAATGTTTTGCGTTAGTTTCCTGTTCTCACGACCGGTTTGTTAAGATTGTGCAAGGCCCAACCCAATGAATATTCATTATACGAACTTGTATAAACACAGAAATAAAAACATATCAATCAGTCTAGACATGCATATCTACCGGATAGATATATAGATAAATGTAAAGCTAGCAAATACATATGCATTTATTTCTATGTATATGCATGTCCGTATATATAAATATTAACTGGGTCGGGCCTCACGCAATTTTAACAAACTGGCAGAGAGACTGCAGTTTCCAGAAAAAATAAATCACACCCCTCATTCTAAACCCA
>NC_051402.1:49507477-49509977 GCF_015228065.2 Penaeus monodon | reverse complement strand
TCTGTAGGAGAAGTCGCGGTCGTCATAACCTTCTTTGCAGGACGCCGGCCTCACATCGGGCCAGGGGTTGAGTTCGAAGGAGAGGCACGTCTGCCTGAAGCCGTCCGTGAGCGTGCATGCGATGGCCAGCGAGAGCACCGCCTGAACGCCGGTGATGACCATGGTGGCTATGGCGTACTTTTTTGAGAAGGCCACGATGGGTGGGTCACCGCGCATGCGCCAGGCGTGGAGGATGCTGCAGTGGAAAAAGGCGAGGCACGCCGAGAGCACCGCCACCAGGAGGGGAAGGAAGGCCGTCACGTTGCAGGGAGCCATGTTCTCGTTGCCCCAGTTCACGTCTGTCTGAGGGTTGTTGTCCACGAACAGGGGGCATCGTCTCCGCACGTACTCCCAGTCGACGGTGACCTGAGCCATGGGAATTGTGGTCATCATCGACGCGGCTATTACGATGACGTGAATCACGATGCTGAGGACCTCGAGGCGAGCGGTGCTAGTTTCCTCCTCCAGGGTTGCAGCGTCGAAGTACAGAATGTTCCCTTCTTCGTGGCCGTGTCTGGGCTCATATCGATGGCCGACGGGCGGGACGGTGTTTTTGTTTAATTCACGGGAGGACGATAAATGACTGTTCCTTCTGCCATTATATCGACCTGGTGATCGGTTTCTACTGTATTGCTCTCGATTATTCCTACTTGGCGACCGACCCCGACTTCTTCGTTCATCAGCACCACGGCTTGGCGAATAACTTCTGTTATTTCGTACAGCTGTGTTTTGATTTGGAGACTGACTTCGATCATATCTTACGCCGCGATTTGGGGATTGACCCCTATTATTTCGCACATTTGTATTACGACTTGGTGACTGACCTCTGTTATATCTTGCCCCGGTATTTCGACTTGGTGACTGACCCCTGTCATACCGGCCGGGCGACTGGCCACGATTGTTCCGCCCTCTTGCCTCACGACCGGGCGACCGGCTGCGATTGTTCCCACCGGTAGTTCTTCTGGCTGGAGAAGGACTGCGATTGTACTGCCTCGAATCGCGATGAACTGGCGCCCTCGCTGGCGATCGGCCGCGCCGCTCGTCTCTTCCCCCACGACGGCTCGGTGACTGAGGAGCGGCGTGGGGGCCGGCGACTGACGGTGTGCTCCTGCTGAGGCGAGCGTCACCAAACGCGGCTCTCTCCTCCTGCCGGTGATTTCGACCTCCGAGGATATTGTCTTGACTCCCGTGGTACTGACGGTAGTTAGAGCGACCCTCCATAGTTTCTGCGGCTTCTCTGCGTTTGTTTCGACTCATCTTCATATAACCTGTTTCTCTTAAAAGAATCCAGCTGGGCGGTACAGCTGGATTCAAGCGACCTTTAAAAGCAAATATAAACTATTAGTTACACGGATCTCTATTTACATAAATAACATAAAAGTAGAAATAGATAAAAAAATAAATGAGTTCTGTGAGCGAACATAAAAGAAGCACACATAAAAAGTGTGATGAAATATCTGTAGATGGAAAATAGCAGGAATGTTGCCTGAAAGGCAAATGATGTAAAAAAAAAAAAAAAAAAAAAAAAAAAAAAAAAAAAAAGAATATCATAGTCAGTTTCCAATTAATGTTCAAAATGCATTTACAAAAGACTAGTGCTTACAGGAAGTCTTGAGACTAAGACCATTTAGGGCAAAACTGTACAGATTGCAATTAATAATAATAATAATAAAAAAACATTAGAATTAAATGAAATCAAAATCTAAAAGGAATTCGATAACGAGACAAGGAAAACATTAAGAACATCAATAATGATAATGATGGTGATCATAACAATAATGTTAGTAACAATGCTAATGGTAATAATAATAATAATAATAATAATAATATAATAATGATAAAAAAATAATGATAATGATTAATAATAATAATAATAATAATAATAATAATAATAAAATAATAATAATAATAATAATGACAATACTACTAATAATAATAATGATAAAAAAAGAATAATTAGTATTATACTTATGATAAAAAATAGTAACAATACTACTAATAATAATATTAAGAATAATAACGATAATATTTATAATAATAATAACAATATTAATGATGATAATAATATTGATGATAATAATCACAATGATAATTACAATGATGGTAATAATAATAATAATAATAATAATAATAAAATGATAACAATGATAATAATAACAATTATGATAATAAATATAACAATAATGATAACAAAAATAATAATGAATAATAATAATAATAATAATAATAATAATAATATTAATAATAATAATAATAATAACAACAACAATACTACTAATACCACTACTACTACTACTACTAATGATAATAATAGTAATAATAATTTAAAATATAAACAAATAAAAGGAAAAAGAGTAATACAAATAATAATGATACTAACAAGAACAATGACAAAAACAGTAAAAATTATAGTAATAAAAAAAAAATAACAACAAAATGTGAAAAAATGATAGTAATGATA